>NC_064641.1:296068433-296371463 GCF_023864345.2 Schistocerca serialis cubense
TCTCCCAACACCTAAGGTAAAAGGTGGAATGGTCCAATTTTTTATTCCAGTAACGGTTGGGTTGTCTGCTGTCGCTTTGGCCAGAGGTGCTGTGGCCATAAGCGCAGATAGTGAGGAATGCGCAGAGCATGGAACAGCAACTTCAGGAAGCGAAAAGACACAGTGGGCTTATCGAACCCGTCGCTGTTTAAGGACTTTATTTAAAACAATACAGGAAAGGGTTTGCACTATTCATGAGGAAAGAAAAAAATCTCATTGCTCTACTACCTAGTAGACCACTTACAAACAGAGATAAACTGGAATCCATCAAAAAATCGGCGTCCCATGATTCCGTCGATTGTTTGTGAGGGATACACCACTCTCAAAAGCAACGTGGAAATGTAAATAAGGCGGCATTGTGAATCTAGATGTTGCAGGAGGATTTGAGACTCACTGGGTTGCACATGTTAAGAAGGACAGGGACAATGTGTACTGCTTCAACTCATAAGGCCGTTTTCGTTCGCCAGATGAATTGCGCAATTACTGTATCAACAACAATCATGTGTTCTACGATTCTCGATTCTCGATTCATATCTCAGGTGGGCACTTGTGTCTAATGTTTCTCTTGATAACTGCATAAAAAAATATGTGCGTCAGTATGTCAAATCATGCGTGGATGTGATGTCATACAATTTACCTTGATAGAACTATCCTTGTTATTAAATGGAAAATACTTACCACCAATTGATCTCAAAAAAGGGGAATGGAGCAATGAATTGATCAGTCTTCAAATTTGCAACACCATTACAAGTATCACTGATGAGAATAATAAATTACGTGTAGGTAGGGGTAAAGGTCTGGAAAAAACTCAGGATTGTACGACGTAAATGCGTATATCTAACAATTTGTCCGGAGCAGTGCGGCTCCGAACTGAAGTGCCTAGAACCGCTTGGTCACAGCGGCCGGCCAGTGTGGTTTACTGTTAAAGGTACGATAACGTATGAGGCAGGCGAAATACCGTCAGACGTAAAGAATACAATAATTGCAACTCCGAAGAAAGCAAGTGCTCACGGTTGTGAATATTACCGCACTATCAGTTTAATAACTCATGGTTGCAAAATACTAACACGAATTTTTTACAGCAGAATGGAAAAACTGGTAGAAGACGACCTCAAGGAAGATCATTTTGCATTCGAAAGAAATATATGAACATGCAAAACCATATACTAACCCTACAACTGCCGGCCGAAGTGGCCGTGCGGTTAAAGGCGCTGCAGTCTGGAACCGCAAGACCGCTACGGTCGCAGGTTCGAATCCTGCCTCGGGCATGGATGTGTGTGATGTCCTTAGGTTAGTTAGGTTTAACTAGTTCTAAGTTCTAGGGGACTAATGACCTCAGCAGTTGAGTCCCATAGTGCTCAGAGCCATTTGAACCATTTTTTAACCCTACAACTTACCTTAGAAGATAGGTTAATGAAAGGCAAACCTACATTTATTGTATTTGTAGACTTAGAGAAAGCTTTTGACAATGTTGAATGGAGTCTCTCTTTGAAATCCTGAAAGTATCAGGGTTAAAATGTAGGGACTGAAATGCTACTTACAACTTATACAGGAAGCAGACGACATTTATAAGAGTCGAGGGGCATGAAGCAGTGGTTGAGAAAAGAATGAGACAGCATTGTCGTCTATTCCAAATGTTATTAAGTCTGTACACTGCACAAGTAATAAAGGAAACCAAAGAAAAATTTGGACTGGAAATTAACGTTCAGGGAGAAGAAATAAAAACGTTGACGTTTGCTGATGACATTGTGATTCTGTCAGAGACAGCAAAGGACTTAGAATAGCAGCTGAACGGAATGGACAGCGTCTTCGGAGGAGAATATAAGATGAACATCAAAATCAAGGATAATGCAGTGTAGTCGAAATGAGTTAGGTGATACTGAGCAAAATAATGGACACAGTTATCGCATTTACGTTTGTGTCGGAAAGTAATACCTCTTTTGTGACATATTACGAGTTCCTCATACAGAAGGAAATATTTACACTCACATCGATAGTTTGGGAGTTTAGTTTTTAAATCTCTGTGTGTTCATCTAGTTTATTAGACACAGCTCTGGCGTTTTCGCCAGCTTCTACAGTAGAGTTCCACACCGCGTTTCGGTAATCCTTTCTTTGTCAGTGTAGTGTATTATGGCTAGAGACTGTGATTACTGTTTGCTGATGCAAGCTGAGTTGGTGACACTTCAGGCTGTGACGCCTTCATTTACACAGCTTGAGGGTGCAGTGGAAGGGCATAACTGTTGTGGTTCAACCATGAGGATCTAACGGACGTCCAGCACGACCCACGAGTCCAGCGGTCAGTCTGCACCAGTAGCCGGCCCAGTTACTACTCGCTTTGGGGTTGAGCTCTCACCTGTGACTGCTAGAGAGGTCGCCTTGGGCACAGAAGGTGGCGGAAGACTTCCCAGAGGACCAAACGAAAGACCTCTCCGATTAGTCCCACAAACAGGTCCGAGGTGCCGTCTGTGGCTGACAATGTCCTTCAGCCAGATGCAGCCGCTGTATCAGAGAAAACCTCCCAGCCTGCAGGATTCGGGTAATCACAGAGGATGGGTTTTTTGGTAGTTGCGACCTCCACTGTTAGGCACACTATGGGGCCAAGAAGAAAGCCAATGTACACTCCGTGTGCATACTGGGTCGAGTCATTTGAGATGTGGAACAAGTCCTTCTGGATGCCATGAAGAGCACAGGGTGCAGCCGACTGTAGGTGGTGGCTCACCTCAGTACCAATGTGTCTCGGAAGAGATTCTTTCTGTTCTAAAACAGCTGTCAGAAGTAGTATGGCCTTCAATCTTGCTTGAGAGAGAAAAGCAGAGCTCACCATTTGCAGTATAGTCGACAGGACCGACTGCGGACCTCTGGTATAGAGCCAAGTGAAGGGTCTGAATCAGAAGCACAGACGATTCTACGAACATGTAGGCTGCAGTTTCCTCGATTTGCGCAATAGGGTAGGTTAGAGGGTCTCGGGGAAATACAAAAAGGGCTTCAGTCTCAAAAGGTACTAGTCGAACGCAAGAGAAACGTAGATCTAAGAACCATCGGTATAACAATTGTAAATTGTCGTAGCTGTGTTGGGGAAGTGCCAGAGTTCCAAGCGCTAATAGAAAGCACTGATGCTCAAATCGTTATAGGCACTGCCAGCTGGCTGAAGCTGGAGATAAATTCAGCCGAAATTTTTGCGAAGGACTTAACGATGTTCAGAAAGAATAGGCTAAACACAGTTGGCAGTGGCCTGTTTGTTGCTGTTAGTAGTTTATCTTGTAGCAAAATTGAAGTAGATAGTTACTATGACTTAGGATGGGTACAGATTATTCCTCGAAACCAGAATAAAATAATAATATGATTCTTTTAGCGACCTCTATGCTCAGATGATACAATTGCTGAAAGGTCCAAAGAAAACTTGAGTCTAATGTCAAACACGTACTTGGCTCATACAAGTATAGTTGTTGGTGACTTCAAAAATGGTTCAAAATGGCTATAAGCACTATGGGACTTAACGTCTGAGGTCATCAGTCCCCTTGACTTAGAACTACTTCAACCTAACTAACCTAAGGGCATCACACACATCCATGCCCGAGGCAGGATTCGAACTTGTGACCGTAGCAGCAGCGCGGTTCCGGACTGCAGCGCCTAGAACCGCTCGGCCACAGGGGCCGGCGGTGGTGACTTCAATTTACCTTCAACCTATTGGCGAAAATACATGTATAATTCCGGAAGTACGCATGAAACATCACCCGAAATTGTGCTGTACGCACTCTCTGAGAATTTTTTTCGAGCGGTTTGTTCATAAGCCCACTCGGACAGCAGTCGGTTGTGAGAACCCACTTCAATTCTTAACGACAAAAAAATTCTGAGCTAATATCGAGCATCAAAACGGATACAGGGATTAGTGAACAACGGGTTTTCGTAGCGAGACTGAATACCGTAACTCCCAAATCCTCCAAAAATAATCGAAAAAATATATCTGTTCAAGAAAGTAGATATAAATTCGCTTGACGCCTTCCTGACAGTCAATCTCTACTCCTTGAAAATTAACAATGTAAGTGCAAACCAGAAGTAGACTGAATTCAAAGAAACAGTTTCAACAGTTATCGAGAGATTTATACCAAATAAATTAACAAACTATGGAGCTGATCGCCCTTGGTGCACAAAACGGGTCAGAAAACTGTTGCAGAAACAACGAAAAACGCATGCCAAATTTCAACAAACGCAAAATCCTCAAGATTGGTGATTTTTTACAGAAGTTCGTATTTATCGCGGGATGCTTATAACAGTTTCCACAACGAAACTTCGTCACGTAACCTAGTTGAAAATTGAAAGAGATTCTGGTCAGATGCAAAGCATGTTAGCAGCAACATGGAAATAGTATCGATGACAGTGCTGCTAAAGCAGCCTTCCGTAATTGCTTTACCAGGGAAGACGAAGCAAATATTCCAGAATTCGGATCAAGAACAGCTGCCAACATGAGTAACTTAGAAGTAGATATCCTCGGATTAGTGAAGCAACTTAAATCACTCAATAAAAGCAAGCTTTCCAGCTCCGTTCATAATTTGCTGATGCAATAGCTCCATACTGAACAATCACATATAACCGCTCGCTAGACGAAAGATCAGTACACAAAGACTGGAAAGTTGCACAGATCACACAAATATTCAAGAAGGGTAATAGGGGTAATCCCCTGAATTATGGGCCCATATCATTAATGTCGATATGCAGCAGGATTGGAACATATATTATGTTCGAACATTGTGAATTACCTCGAAGAGAACGGCGTAACGACACCTAGTCAACATGGATTTAGAAAGCATCGTTCTTGTGAAACACAACTAGCTCTTTACTCACACGAAGTGTTGACTGGTGGTGACCAAGGGATTTTAAAATTATTCAGTATTTCTAGCTTTCCAGAATTCTTTTGGCACTGCATGTCACAATTGGGTTTGTAGTCAAATTGTTATATGACTGGATTCGTGATTTCCCGTCAGAAGCCACAGTTCACAGTAACTGACGAAAATTCGTCCCGTAAAACAAATGTTTCAGGCGTTCCCCAGGGTAGTGTTACAGGACCTCTGCTGTTCCTTATCTACACAAATGATTCAGGATACTATCTGAGCAGCCGCCTTAGGTTGTTTACAGATGATGTTGTCGTTAACGTCTAGTAAAGTCATCAGAAAATAAAATAAAAATTGCAAAACGGTTTAGAAAAGGTATCCGTACGGTGCGAAAATTGGCAATTGACTCTAAATAATGAGAAGTGTGAGGTCATCCACATGAGTGCTAAAGGGAATCCCTTAAACTTCGATTAATGATAAATCAATCAAATCTAAAGGCTGTAGATTCAACTTCATACCTAGGAATTACAATTACGAACAACTTATTTTGGAAAGAACACGTTGAAAATGCTATGGAAATGTGAACCAAAGACTGCGGTTTATTGGGCGAACACTTAGAAGACGCAGCAGATCTAATAAACAGACTGCATCTGTGTGGCTGGATTGAAGAGTTTTTAGCAAACAGAATGGAGAGACGTCTACAGACGTTAAAGTAACCTCTGGCGTGCCACAGGGGAGTGTTATGTGACCATTGCTTTTCACAATATATATAAAGTACCTAGTAGATAATGACGGCAGTTCCATGCGGCTTTTCGCTGATAATGCTGTAGTATACAGAGAAGTTGCAGCATTAGAAAATTCCTGCGAAATGCAGGAAGATCTGTAGCGGATAGCTACTTGGTGCAGGGAGTGGCAATTGACCCTTAACATCGACAAATGTAATGTATTGCGAATACATAGAAAGAAGGATCCTTTATTCTATGATTATACGATAGCGGAACAAACACTGGTAGCAGTTACTTCTGTAAAATATGTGGGAGTATGCGTACGGAACGATTTGAAGTGGAATGGTCATATAAAATTAATTGTTGGTAAGGCGGGTGCCAGGTTGATATTCATTGGAAGAGTCCTTAGAAAATGTAGTCCATCAACAAACACTCGTTCGACCTATACTTGAGTATTGCTCATCACTGTGGGATCCGTACCAGGTCGGGTTGACAGAGGAGATAGAGAAGATCCAAAGAAGAGCGGAGCGTTTCGTCACAGGGTTATTTGGTAAGCCTGATAGCGTTACAGAGATGTTTAACAAACCCAAGTGGCAGACTCTGCAAGAGAGGCGCTCTGCATCGCGGTGTAGCTTGCTGTCCAGGTTTCGAGAGGGTGCGTTTCTGGATGAGGTATCGAATATATTGCTTCCCCCTATTTATATCTCCCGAGGAGATCACGAATGTAAAATTAGAGAGATTCGAGAGCGCACGGATGCTTTCCGGCAGTCCTTCCTCCCATCGAACCATACGCCACTGGAACAGGAAAGGGAGGTAATGACAGTGGCACGTAAAGTGTCCTCCGCCACACACCGTCGGGTGGCTTGCGGAGTATAAATGTAGATGTAGATGCACGCTTATCTGTCCTCTTTTGGAGAACTGCTGCGAGGTGTGGGATCCTTACCGGATTAACGAAGTACATACAGAAAGTGCAAAGAACAGCAACACGTTTTGTACTATCGAGGAACAGGGGAAAGAATCTCGAGGGCGTGATACAAGATTTATAGTGGACATCTTTAAAACAAAGGCGTTTCTTTTTGCGGTGTGATCTTCTAACGAAATTTCTATCACCAACGTTCTCCTCCGAATGCGAAGACATTTCACTAACACCGAAGTACATAAACAAAACGATCATCAAATAAAATAAGGGAAATCAGAGATTGTACGGATAGATATAGGAGTTCCTTTTCTCCGCGCATTGTTCAAGAGTGGGCTGTCCGTGGTAGCCGAGCGGTTCTAGGCGCTACAGTCTGGAACAGCGCGACCGCTACGGTCGCAGGTTCGAATCCTGCCTCGGGCATGGATGTGTGTGATGTCCTTAGGTTAGTTAGGTTTAAGTAGTTCTAAGTCCTAGGGGACTGATGACCTCAGCAGTTAAGTCCCATAGTGCTCAGAGCCATTTGAACCATTTTTTTTGTTCGAGAGTGGAATAATAGAGAATTATTGTGAAGGTGGTTCAATGTACCGTTTGCCAGGCCATTAAGTGTGATTTGAAAAGTACTCATGTAGATGTAGATGTGACCGAAGTGGAGAGCATATAAAGTGTAGGCTGACAATGGCAAGAAAAGCGTTCCAGAAAAAGGGAAATTTGCTAACATCGGATATGGATTCAAGCGTTAAGAAGTCTTTTCTGAAAGTTTATGCACTGAGTGTAGATATGTATGGAAGTGAAACATGGACTATAAATAGTTTAAACAAGAAGAGAATAGAGGCTTTTAAATGAGTTGCTACAGAAGAATGCTGAAGATTGGATGGGCAGATCATGTAACTAATGAGGACCTACTGAACAAAATTGGGGAGAAAGGAAATTTGTAGTGCAAGAAGGGATTAGTTGACAGGAGACATTCTGCGACGTCAACGGATCAGCAGTTTAGTACTGGAGGTAAGTGTGAGGGGTAAATGTACTAGAGCGAGACCAAGAGATGAACACTATAAGCAGATTTAAAAGGCTGTAGGCTGTAGTAATTATTCGGAGATGAGGCTTGCACAAGACAGAGTAGCATGGAGAGCTGCATCAAACCAGTCTTCGGACTTAAGACCACAACAACACACTAGAATACTCTACGATTATATTACTTACCTCCACATGTATCTCGCTGCAAGATCATGGAGGGTAAATGTATACAGATTCGATCTCACACGGATGTTTCCCAGAAATCGCTCTTCCTGCATACGTTTCGTGACACTAAAGGGAAAAAGGGCAAATGACGGTGGTACACAGCTACGCACCATAATGTTGCTTACAGAGTACAGTCGTAGATGTAGAGACGAATCGAAGGAGCATTTGAGTAGGGTATGAGTACTGTTGTACTTCGTTTGCGTTTTATGATGATAGAATGGACGGGGTGAAATCGCACTGCACCATATAGTCTATCGCTCTCGAATAGTAAAATCTGAGTTGCTGAGCTTGAAAGCCAAACCGAAAGTCGGATCGTCATAAATTGATTCAGTTATCCTCCATCAAGATACTGTGGAGAGGTTCGTAATTTAAGTCGTTACAGAGACGAAAAATTCGGTGATCCGAAACTTTAGCTGCCACTCCTCCTCCCTTGTTGGGCAAATACTGACAGTGAAAATTCCTTCCATCAGGGTTCACCAAACGGCCACCTGTGGGACGAGCAACTGCACAGACGTGCTTTAGCGACTTTGGCTTCGGAGTGGAGTTGGCCACATATGACTTGTCAGCACGCCAGTGCAAAGTTTCATTGAGCAAGATAGACATAGACTAAGACTGACTTGTTTGAGTCTGAGCTATCAGTATGCATTGCCTTACAAAAAAGTGAAATATACGGAAGACAGGGAGGAAACGAAATGAAACTTCACGGTTTGAGAAGATATGTGAAGTAATTTTAGTAATTGGCGTTACAGAATTTAGCCACATTTACGAAGAACTTGCCACTATGAGCCTTTTCATCCGTATGATGCTGCACCCGCTCCCCTATGGATCCAGGACTAAACTGGTTGCGAAGGTATCATAAAGCCATTGTATTCACTCTTGAGGCAGGATGGTCCACATCTTTTGTAACTGGTCCTTAATATCCTAGGTACTGAAAATGGGAAGGAGTTGATATGCGAGCTAGCCCCACACATAACTGTATCAGTAACATATCGTGGGATGATACTTACCATGGGATCACCTCAACATCGTGGAGACAGTTCATAGAGACATTTCGCATCTATTGAAACGTCCCCTTAGAAAAATTTATGAATGATTTTGCTGGTAAACCCCTTACGTTATTTGATTTTCGAACAGCTGAGCAGAACTGAACGTACTCAGACATTTCTCTCTTTACTTATTCTGATCATCACTAAACTGACACACAATATTTTTAGCGCAACGCAATCTGACTTTTAATAATCCCTACAAAAGAATGGCCCTGACTAACGATAACCTATGCCTTCCATGAATCACTTACCTCACACAAATCTTCATTACTCGAACTACTGAAATACATAGGCATAGTTAGCTAATGAAAGATTTGTCCCCACATCCACCACTACTGGCGGCTCACCTCCAACTGCGCAACTCTACGCGCTGTTCACATCCAGCTGCCCAACACTACAATGGCGAATATTCCAACAACAATGCCAACCAGCCACAGACTGCACAAAGCACAGCCAGTGCTTTCATACAGAGCGCTATGTGGCGTTACCAATATAAAACCTAAACAGCCTACTTTCATAGCCCCTATGCTCCTCACAAAAAATTTTACAAATTGTTTTGGGCACTGGCCATTACATATTTGTTAAAACTTTTCTTAATTACAATAACAAAGTTATCAAATGCGCACACTTATTGATACAATGTTAGTCAAAAGCTAAAATTTTCTCACAGCTCATAAAGACAGTCCCGGTCATTCATCACCGTAAAATTGCAGTTTTTTTTCTCAAAGTCTGAGCAGTAAAAGAAAATGCATACGGAAGTAGTGGATTTCCATGCAGTCTTGAAGAAGTAGTGTTGTCCTTCCAATGGAAAGACAGTGCTGACTCTTGACATGCAGACAGGCAATGGTTCACAACAGAGCAAACTCACAGAAGAGTCAGTCGAAGTTTTGAAGAATATTGGCTGGTAGGTCGCCACAGAGTAGACCCAGTGTAGTCCTGGTAGAGATTATGGTATTGGTGGGCCACCAGAGGTGCAGACCCACTGCAGTCTTTGTAGAAATAGTGGTATTTGTGGGCCACCAAAGGTGCACCCCATTGGAGTCCTTGCAGAAATAATGGTAGTGATTGGGCATCAAAGATGCAGACCCACTCTAGTCCTTGTAGAGACGGTCAGCACAATCACCATCGAAGACTCTTGCGGAGAACATAGCAAGTCCATAAACCAACACTTGTTCACACACAAAGTTTTTGGAATTGTCCTTAGAACCAGCAATGCTGTTAACCAGTCCCTTGCTGAATTATTAACACACGTGCAAACACTAACGGTCCCAACTTCTCACATATTGTGCAATTTACTATGACTAACAGAAATGTGTGCAGTGAAATGAATGCTTACAAGTTACTTAATTTGCTGAACTGGCGTAAATTACAATTTTATAACATGAGGATACAATAACAAAGGTACAAAATACATCATTAAAGAACAGAACAATACAGATAACATTTGTAGTAATTCGGGCTTTGCAAAAGAACCGAAATAACATATACATCTGTGTTACAGGAATTATGACATAAGTACATACATAAAAGATCAAAATAGTTTTCGAAACATTAATTTCACACATGAGCATTGAAACAGAACATAATTAATGTCTAAACATCTTTACAAAGAAAATAACACATTATTAGAAAAATTCTACAACATATCTCCAAAAATCATGATCCCATACCAAACACATAATTCAAAGCTCTCATAGTATCACAAAGGCTCCGAAAAATATATGAACAGTTCACAAAGTAGATACAAAATACAATTGCATAATTGTGAAGTTATCTAACTATGTAATTACGTAAACATCTGTCACTGATGTAGTAAAATAAATGTTTGTCTCTCTCAGTTAAATGATCAGATAGCTGTGTAATTTATGTGTTAGAGAAATATGGTACCGATGTGTAAAGTTGTATAAGCAAATACGATATTAGTTTGGGCTCCTTGTGTTTGCCAGACACATGGTACACAAAGTAAGCTTGCACCCTCGTGAGGATTAATGTAATTATACCCTCAGGTGTTACAGATTACAGCAATGGAATGAAATGTGTCACCGAAAACTTTCTTTGTATCTTTGTGATTCAAAAATCTTTAAAAATAAATCTTTTAAGTACAAAATTAATCACTCAAATACGTGTACTGCAGCACTAAACTGAGCGTCTTGTAGTAATATAAACTCTGTCATTACTAAACGGTAAAAATGTGCGAAGTGTAGTAATTATCGTCGTCCGTAACCAAAGTTCTGTAGAAGTCAGTGTACTTACCTCGTAATAAACAAAAGTGAAATGCTATGAGTATAGATATCGTAGTTATTACGTATAGTACCGTGATCAAGAAAGTACTATACTGTAATGTATCGTTGTTCTACGAAAAAGGCTGTCTCATTGTAGCTATACGACAAAAGATACTACTAGAACATGTTTTCCTTTCCAGAAGAATTCAGAAAAACTGTGCAGAGATAAAACAGATACACCGCAAAAGCAACAATGTAAATTGTGTCAGACATTAGTAGCGTCGTGATATAATCGTGTAGCTGTCAAATAAACTAACCACTGTGTCATCTGGTATCTCTCAGAAAGTACTTTAAATCCAGAATGTATTTTCAAGTAAAACAAAATGTTGCATGAAAATCTCATTAGCAGTACCGGTATATTTTCCAAGTATGTGAGCCTTATAGTCGTTACGTAATCGTGCAACTAACAAGCAAGAATGTACACACACACAACAACACTGTGTCGTTTCGTTCACTATAACAATGCATTCGTAATTACTATCTAAATATGTTCCCTAAGTTCTAGACTGGATAGTTAATTTTAAAACATATTTGCATGTTAACAGTTTCTCAATGTGACAAATTGTACTAGTAGCGTAAAGTGAAAAATTTTATGGCAAAGACTAAGTTTAAAAGCAGATTATCTTTCAATAAACGGTTTTACATGTGAGTTTCAACTTGAATGCAATTATCATGCAGTATACGTCAGTAAAGAATACTGGAATTTTTTCTCAAAGTTAGCGCATATGTTATTTTTCTCTGAGCCAACCAGCGAACGTGGCTGCCTGCGGTGGGAGTCATTGTCTGTCCCTTTGTTGGCGTGCGTCCTTATTAGGATTAGGAGACCTAACTTCTACAAATTCACCTTGACGAGAAGGCCCTGCCCTGTTTGAATCTCGCCAGTTCTGATGAAATTCAGGTCTGTCGTTACGATTATATCGTCTGTCGTCATGTCGGTAGATTCCATAGTTTCTTTTTTGTTGGTCATGTGGTGGAGAATTTCTCCCGGAGTCGTAACTGCATGGCGGACCGTTGCACCTGAAGTTATTCTGTCTCCCTTGATAATAATTGTTTTGGTTCCCATATTGTCTGTTTCCATGGTTATCTCTGTCAAATGGTTCAAATGGCTCTGAGCACTATGGGACTCAACTGCTGAGGTCATTAGTCCCTTAGAACTTAGAACTAGTTAAACCTAACTAACCTAAGGACATCACAAACATCCATGCCCGAGGCAGGATTCGAACCTGCGACCGTAGCGGTCTTGCGGTTCCAGACTGCAGCGCCTTTAACCGCACGGCCACTTCGGCTGGCTATCTCTGTCATATTCATTTACTACGGAAGTGCGGAAGTGCGGCCTTTCTCTGTAACTATTATTCGGCCAACGGTTATCACATGGGTGGTGTCTGTTTTTGTCACGATTTGCGTTGTAAGAATAGCCTTGTCGTGTCCCTTTATTATTTCTGTCATCGCGGAATTGCGACAGATGTGACCTATAATTGTTGTGTTCCTGTTTTCGCGTCCCGCGATTGTCAGTGTCAATTTCCAATTCTTGCCTGAAAAGCTTCAATGTCGTCTTTGCAACGTCCTGCCAAAATAATGTGTCGTAAATATTCAGGCAATTTGATTAAGCAAATGCGGATGAGTTCTGAGGGGCTGTATGGGTTTGGCAGGTACTGATTCTTGTGCAACATGTTTTCAAAATATTTCACAAGACTGGAAAATTCAGATTGATCGAAATGTTTCATCATTATAATGCTATGTTTTACTCGGTCTTGTGTAGCTTGAGACCAATATGCTGAGAGGAAGGCATCATAAAATTCTCCTTCGCTGTGACAATCGTGAATGACCGATTGCATTCTTACAGCTGGTTCATTCTCTAAATAGCCGCACATAAATTCTAATCTGTGCTCTAATGACCAGTTGCGAGGAAAATAATGAGAGAATTGATGAAGCCATGGTTGTGGATGAATGTCGTTGCCAGAATTCTTAAATGTTTTGAATTTACGTGTAGTAAGAAACAGCTTATAGTCAAAACCATCATGTCGGCTTGTAGCATGTCGGTCATTGTTACGTCGTTTCGGCGGTTCCATCTCAAAATTCGGTGTACCTTGCCAATTTATTTCATAATTTCCGAAGTGCCCTGTTTTATTATTTTGTGGCTGTTCCGTATTTCTATGTCCCTCTTCCTGTATTGGAGCGCGAGTGTCCTCTGAAATAAACAAATTCTTGTATTACTTGTGCTAACTGATCTTGTACTTCCCGGATTTCTCTATTATACTGTGTATTGATTTGATTCTGACTTTGTTTGAATTTTCTAATTTGTCCATACTCTTCTGTGTCATTAAAGATTACCGGTCTTGTGTCATTCAGAGTATCATCTACCTTCGTAGATAAATTATTTAGCTGATCCGAAAGTTCGACTACTTTCTCTGATAATGAACTAATTTCCTCCATGTGTCTTTCTGAACCAATTTTCAGAGCATCTACTGTGTCCTTTAAGTTTTGCTGAGTTTTCACAAGTTGCGTAACCGAATCTGTAGATGCAACTGAGTCAATTTTAGCCCGCAAGGTCTCGTGATTTTCATGAACAATAGTTTGCAATTCTTTTATGGCTGCTTCGTGATTCTGTAATGCATTTTCATGCCGCGAAAAAATAGGTTGAAAATGCTCACAAATTTTTGTTTTTACCTCATTTCAGACTTTTTGACATTTCGATTCGATGTTACGCAACTCAGTAGTTAAATCTTCACGTGTTTGTTGAAGTGTTTCCTTAATTTGTTTCTGATTTTATTCCATTTGTTGCTGTTACTGTTTTTGATTTTGTTGAAGCGTTTTGTCTAACTTTTGTAGACTTTGTCCCATTTGTTGCATTAACTGTAATAACAATGCACTGGTGTCTGAAACATGTTCCTCAGTGCAGTGCATTTGAACCGGCAATATTCGCATTTTGAAAACCAGAAAATGTGTCTTGACTTATTTCAGAAAACGGTGAGGACGCAAAACCTGAATCTACAGTATTTGCAAGATTGTGTCCTATCATTTCGGATTCCTGAGGCGAGCTGTTGCCGACCGATCGATCGATAAGCTTCACTGTTCACTAATTGTTTCACTATCTACACCATTATTTGCAGCCCGCTACATTTCCCTATGCACAATTACCAAATTACTACTTTGAACATTAGTTAATTCATTACTCGGTGGCGCTAACGCACTGCTTTCGTCTTCACTGTCATTTCTCAGTTTACTTTGGAGCCTAGTATTACGTTTTTCACACGCCATTATTGTCGCAATATTCCACACGATAACACACAAAAGCACAATTTGAAGAGCAAAATAATAAAACACATTAACATAGCACTGAAAATAATATCACGTTAATTGCTAGTGCAGCTGCGAAATACTTGGTGCAAATCTACATGCATGCCACAACTGTTTTACTGTACAACAATGAAAAACTACAACTACAAAGGAGATTCTCTCTATAATTACGCGCTGGCAATAAACAATAGCTACACTAATTACACAAACTACAAGAAAAAATCAGAAGATTCCAGTGAGGTATCCTGACAATGTAACGTCCCTTAGAAAAATTTATGAATGATTGTGCTGGTAAAACCCTTACGTTATTTGATTTTCAAACAGCTGAGCAGAACTGAACGTACTCAGATATTTCTCTCTTTACTTATTCTGATCATCACTAAACTGACACACAATATTTTTAGCGCAACGCTATCTGACTTTTAATAATCCCTACAAAAGAATGGCCCTGACTAACAATAACCTATACCTTCCATGAACCACTTACCTCACAAAAATCTTCATTACTGGAACTACTGCAATACAGCGAGCGCCAATACTGCCAGCCAAATAAAAGATTCTAACTACTGAAGTCACTTACTACTGATAGGCGTAGTTAGCAAATGAAAGATTTTGATAGAGAACAAACATTGTATTTACCTTATTAGTGTTCCAAAGTCATAATATATACAGGGTGAGTCACCTAACATTACCGCTGGATATATTTCGTAAACCACATCAAATACTGACGAATCGATTCCACACACCGAACGTGAGGAGAGGGGCTAGTGTAATTGGTTAATACAAACCGTACAAAAATGCACGGAAGTATGTTTTTTAACACAAACCTACGTTTTTTTAAATGGAACCCCGTTAGTTTTGTTAGCACATCTGAACATATAAACAAATACGTAATCTGTGCCGTTTGTTGCATTGTAAAATGTTAATTACATCCGGAGATATTGTAACCTTAAGTTGACGCTTGAGTACCACTCCTCCGCTGTTCGATCGTGTGTATCGGAGAGCGCCGAATTACGTAGGGATCCAAAGGTAGCGGTGATGGACCTTAGGTACAGAAGAGACTGGAACAGCACATTACGTCCACATGCTAACACCTTTTTATTGGTCTTTTTCACTGACGCACATGTACATTACCATGAGGGGTGAGGTACACGTACACACGTGGTTTCCGTTTTCAATTACGGAGTGGAATAGAGTGTGTTCCGACATGTCAGGCCAATAGATGTTCAATGTGGTGGCCATCATTTGCTGCACACAATTGCAATCTCTGGCTTAATGAATGTCGTACACGCCGCAGTACATCTGGTGTAATGTCGCCGCAGGCTGCCACAATACGTTGTTTCATATCCTCTGGGGTTGTAGGCACATCGCGGTACACATTCTCCTTTAACGTACCCCACAGAAAGAAGTCCAGAGGTGTAAGATCAGGAGAACGGGCTGGCCAATTTATGCGTCCTCCACGTCCTATGAAACGGCCGTGTTTGTTACAACACGCAACTGAACGTCGGAGATTTGAAGCGTCAACTTTAGGTTACAGTATCTCCGGATATAATTAACATTTTACAATGCAACAAACGGGAATGATTACGTATTTGTTTATATGTTCAGATGTGCTAACAAAACTAACGTGGTTCCATTCAAAAAAACGTAGGTTTGTGTTAAAAAACATACTTCCGTGAATTTTTGTATGGTTTGTATTAACCAGTTACGCTAGCCCCTCTCCTCACGTTCGGTCTGTGGAATCTGTTCGTCAGTATTTGATGTGGTTTACGAAATATATCCAGCGGTAGCGCTAGGTGACTCACCCTGTATATCGGTTCATGACATCCAGTCTTACAAATTTACTGTCACTGCTGGACACACGTCCAGATCATCCGCTCTCAAAATTCCGCCATCTCTTTCCCCACATCCACCACTTCTGGCGGCTCAACTCCAACACTACAATGGCGAATATTCCAACAACAATGCCAACCAGCCACAGTCTGCACACAGCGCAGCCAGTGATTTTCATACAGAGCGCTACGTGGCGTTACCAATATAAAACCTAAACAGCCTACTTACACTATGGACGAGAAATGTCTTGCTGAAAAATGATAAGACAATGCCATCGCATGAGAGGCAACACGTGAGGACGCAGGATGTACGTGAGGTGCACTTGTGCCTTCAGAGTTCCCTGTCACTGCCAGGCGTGGTGTGAAGTTATCCCGGACTGCTAGCCACACAAAACGCCAGGAGGGATTACGTTGCGCCTTTCCAAAACTATGGGAAAATGGGACCTCTGACTTGGTTACCGCCATGGATGCCAACAGTGGTCACCCAGAGTAGTGCTGAATTGTAATTAATCGCTGAAAACAATGTGTCGCCATTCATCAGCAGTCTATGCTTCGTGGTCATACCACAACTCCAAACGCAGCCGTTTGTGTTATGCGTGTAACGGTAATCCCCTGGTCCGGCTGTTGATAATCTATGAGCGATGATATGGCATAACACAAAATGTTTCAGGGTCTCCATTAGTTGTTCTTGCATAGCACACGCAGATGTGATGAGGTTGTGGTGTGTATGGTGCACAGTATGGCAATTCTTCCTTGTCGACTGGAGCGTTGAAAACATGGCTGCTGTAACGCATGCAGTCCAACAGTGAGCCATTGTCACATCTGAGAGCCCCACAGATTTGGATTTTGCATGATTCGACCACCTGACCAAATGGAGACCCGCATTGGGCCTTCTTTCAAAATCCGCTAGGGATTGATAACACTGTCTCGCAGGAGTGTCTCTCGCAGTGCTCACTGAACATCTGATGCTGTTCACACTATGTACCCTAACAGGTTCGGTAACAAGACTAAACACGAGCAACACAAATGCGTTCTGGTGGTCCATCTAACTCTGACAGAAATTTGCACCTATAATCATATACCATGCAGTTCTGAAAAGTAGTGCCTCCGAATTTTTTATTCTGTTCTCAGCCGGCCGATGTGACCTAGCGGTTCTAGGCGCTTCAGTCCGGGACCGCGCTACTGCAACGGCCGCAGGTTCGAATCCTGCCTCGCACATGGATGTTTGTGATGTCCTTAGGTTAGTTAGGTTTAAGTAGTTCTAAGTGTATCTAACTGATGACCTCAGATGTTAAGTCCTATAGTGCTCAGAGCCATTTATGTTCTCAACAACGATTGAAATGTGCAAGCCGCAACACTCTGCCGCCAGAAGACTCCGAAAGGTGGCATAAGACATGTCACTGCATAATGTAAGTATGCCTGTGCGTGAGAAACAGCGATCTGTGTAGTTTCTAACCAGATAAAACGTGTCTCTAATTGAAGTTCATGGTAGAGTGAAAGCTGTGTACGGTTATTATGTGACGGTGGATTCCCCGTTTTGACCCAGAAAACTAAACAGCATCAATTGAATTCCGTCACAAAATATCAGCGACACCAAAAAAGTTTTACAGCACAAGGTGTAGTGTATTTCAAATTCATGTCTAAACGCACCACCTCTGCAAGGTACTGCGAGACCATCAGGAAACTGATGAATGCGTGCACCGAGTGCCGTC
The DNA here is from genome assembly GCF_023864345.2 of Schistocerca serialis cubense. Taxonomy (NCBI): domain Eukaryota; kingdom Metazoa; phylum Arthropoda; class Insecta; order Orthoptera; family Acrididae; genus Schistocerca; species Schistocerca serialis. Next base: position 296,086,354 of record NC_064641.1, read on the forward strand.
TAATAGTGACACCACGTGGCAACAACATTATTAGCTCAATAATGCTGCACCTCTTCTAGTGTCGCGTGATTTTGCTAGGGATTATTATTAAACGAGAACTGCTTGCTTCACTTTGTTTTTAATAATCCAGTATTTGAAACCAACGGAAATTTTGAGAGTTAAAACTTTTTATTTAGAAACTGCAATTTTAGTACCACTATGTGATGGTTCCTAACGGTTACTGCAGACTGTATTTACTCTTAAAAATAGCGAACCATACGAGCAAACCAGTTGCATCTTTACCTGCGGTTGCTTGTACTGTAGGTACTGCGAAAATAAGTTACATAGAAACATAAAAAAGGTTAAATTAATAGCGCAGTAACAAGGATTTTATTCTATCGTCTGTAACTGATGTAGACAACAAAGAATTATGTTGAATAATACTTATTAAAGAAGGAATCTAACATAATTGGGAAGTGGTCCTAGGATATTCAGTTAAAATACAGACAGAAAATACCCTTATCAAATGCAGTAAAGGTACAATGAGAACGTTATGAAAATGGTAGCAAAATCTCTAAACTAAATATTCATTAAAGACTTTTGAAAACTATGCCCATTTCGTGATCACAGTGTGGTAGCGATCATTCAACTCCCAGACTCAATCACCTCGACGACGGAATCGTGCGCGTTTCCATAGGTAGATCTGCCTCCTTCCAGAACTTGATGTAAAGTGTCAGAATGGCTCCTTTGAGCTTTTCGCTAGTGAAGTCCAAGTCCCCATACGACTCCCATGGTGTTGCGCAACTATCTGCTTTTCCATTGGTTGATGCCATCCTCACGAAACATACATCATTCTTAAGCTCTACAGACATGATATGATTGAAGTTGATTGCTCCCCGGACTAAACTAATATATTACAACAATATGCCAGTAAAGAAATGTCATAAACATTAAGTCACACTCAGATCATTTACAATAAATAGAAGTAATACCTTGTTCATAAATAAATAATCTATCATTCTTGAACAGGTTTGCTCACGATGAAGGATAACAGATTGTCCTTATGTAGTGCTTAAATAATTACTTACGCCTGCTAGACAGAAGCGTCTTTTGGTTTTCTGTTCAATTGTGGTGTCTGATAACACACACAGCTGACCACTTTCAGATTAGCACAGTTTTTTAATAGCAGTTGCAATCAATATTTAATTAAAGTTGCTGGCAAAGTGGTAAACTATCCATTAGTCAAACACAAGTGTGACAAAATATCAGGTATTCATGCTGTATTCGTTTCTTGTGTAAATGTGGAGGAAACGATGTTCTGACAAACATCTGCGTACTGAAAAAATATAAACTATGTCGTAAATTAATAAATAAAATCGATACTGATACATGGCTTCCAGGGATTATAGCTATAGTCCAGTGCTGCCTTTTGAGATACCGTTTCTTGAAATCGAATGAAGCGACTAAAAGTTTTCAATTCAGGGGTTCATTGTGTAAATGTTTAATAGCTGCGAAATATTAAAGGTTTTGTAATATTTTTGTGCCACAGTATGCCCCTCATTTATCTGAGATCGCCGATGCATTCAGATTTGCTATTGTCGAATCTCAAAGATCTGTTACTTAGCCATATTGAAGACTTACAGTCCACCATTTGTTGGAGCACCTCCTGCTAAAGGCCATGCAAGAAACAGATGACCAGATTCCCAGCTTAGGGATTTTGCCGATTCCGGTCTTTTGCTAACACACGGGGCTCGCCTGCAGCGAACGTGACGGTCCGCCTGGCTGCGTCGTGCTGTCGGCCCTGGGGTCGCACAGCTTCGCAAACAAATTCACCGTACCTTGTACCAATTCTTGGCGAGCGATTAACTCGCCTACATAAGCGTAACGTTACAACTGATCCGGCGACTTAATTTTCCACCGTTTTACTTCTCCTTTTATTGGTTATCAGTTCTTTTTCTTAAATATGTTTATAATTTGGGCCAATAAACTACAAAAAAACGGTTTAACAAGATTAAAAAACCGGTTATCCTTTCCATCCCTGTTCCTTAGTTCTCTTCGTGTAGACAGCATTCCTTGGAGTTCGCTGTGTTACTCAGTGGTTTGGTATTTAACTAATTTTTAAATGAAAATGGTAATCTTATTTTATTACAGTGAGTAACTACTAAATAATTCTTCTCCAGGCTAAAGATTTGGTCAAGTTGCTAAAGAACTACAAGTTAACGTTGTGTTAAAGTGTTGTCTGTAAGTTGTGTAAGTGTCACTAAATCATAGTTCATACAACAGATTCCATACAACTATTGATTATGATGGAAACAGTTATCTTCAGCAAAATTATCATTAAAACCACCGAATATCAGCCGCGCACAACACTGACGTATGTTACCTGAAACAATATTCTTCGCAACTCGTGCGTAATTAATTTTGGCTCCATACATCAGCTAGAAAAATTTGTTATACGGATCGTGCTATGAGCATTGTTTTTAAAGAACCAATCTGATTCGAATTATTTTCATTAAAATGAATTCGGGACCACCGGTGCACATTTATTTTTACACATTTTTATTACCTTCGGCATTTATGTCTGCAGAGTTGCGTAATTTGAATTTGCCGTTGAGATAATTGTAAAGATGGCGGCAGACAATTGATAGAGACTTTCTATTGTTAGAGCATATTTCCTTTTAACAGGATAAGCATTTACAATGCTTATTCAACTTTACTTTCATATTGTGCACTATTTAGACTAATTTTCATCAAGCGAACCTTTGACATTTTCGTAAGAAAAACAGATAAAAACGCGATACAAATCGCTATTATCAATGGCTGCACTTCCTGCACCGGAAAGAAATAATTAACACAGATAATGCTTATTGAGAGAGGAATTATAATAATAATGAACTCTATTATCAAGTAATAGTCAACAAATAATTACAATTTCTTAACAGACCTCAGTTTGATATGCGTCTTGCGTCCGCAACCTACAAAAGCCAACCAACAAAAGGTAAAAAGAAAGGAAGACAAACGCAGATCATAAAAGGAATTTACAATTATCATTGTCCTTGTATGATACACATCGATATGTGCAATTGCATCATAAAATATTATATAAATAATTAACATTTACTTCACGGTTTTTTCATATGTCGAATAGATAATGTTTATAACTGTCAGAGGCATAATTTCCCCTCGTCGCACTGTAGCTAAAATTTATCTTTTGGATGTTACATTGCCCCCTGGGCTGAGAAAAAAAATTAGTTCATCTATTGTATATTTTTTTTATTAGTCCACGTAATCCACGTAGATTTGCTACTCTCAAGATGCAAATGTTCAGTTTCAATGTTGTTTTACACATGATAAAATTAAAGTTGAATCGAGTACTTTAAATGACTTCAGTGACTGTATTATCTCGGAAGTTGTTGCGGATATTTCACGGATTAACTTATCCCCCCCCCACACACACACACACATTTGGGGTCACTGGACTCGGAAAACCGGGAATAAAACCGTCCACGGGGCTTCAAGAAAATACAGCCACCTACTTTCAACAGTCAGGCTTGACATGAATGTAATAAAATATGCTGAAAAATGCAAACATATGCCTCTGTTGTAAACATCAGAGATAATGAATGTTTTTTTATGGTTGTATATCATAAAATTTCCAAAGTCACTCATCTATCGAATGTCATAGCAATTTGCCGCTGACGTCGTAAGACCGCCCCCGTGTCGAGCCGTTGGAACGCAGACAGGTAGTGGACCGCCCCAGGCCGAGTCGGTGGGACGTCGGCTTCCGTTGGCTGCATCGTGGTTTGGATCTGCTGCTGGCTAGAAGTCGTGCTGGAGCAGGTCTTGCTTCTCCTCTCCCACGTCCCTCACGGTACATGAAATGTCAAAATATAAGCATCAGTGTCAAGATAATTATTATTCTCATCCTGTGGAAAAGTTTATTAGTGTCCATTTCACTCGCATTCACACGGATGGAATTAGACTGTTTTTGGAGTATATTCTGTATTCTGACACTGTTCAACACAATGTAGTGATTCACATGTAAGTTTATTACAATATGCACATTTTGAACACTGCACCGTTAATCATACAAGTGTCCGAAGTGTGCTTCGTTTACTTAAGCGGAATGTGAATATTTTAGCGACGCGCTGCGTAGCCAACGTTGCATCATTGTTTTGTCGTGCGGCTGGCTGTACAGTTTGTCTGTCACATTAAATTTGGCACGCGAAGACGCTTCGTATCAAACTACTAAGTCTATCAGTTCTAGTTAATTATTAATACAGTCAACAGTACTCAACGTTCATGGCGTTGCTGCTAACTTTGACACTCCAAGAGCGTTCATAAGGTTACGTCATCACAGTTTTTATCATTGGTCATCATTATTCACAATATAAATCACAGTTCTTCACGTGTCCACTAGCTCCTGCGAAACACGTTTCACTGTTCTGATTGCTGTCAGTAGTTTTCCACAGTACTTAACAGATAATCTACATGCAAATGACACTTTTCAAGTAATGAGGTCTGGTACTCTTGCGCATACGTTCATATTACCATGACTGAATAACAAAATCTGAAATTTTACACTGTCGCCGGCCGGTGTGGCCGTGCGGTTCTCTGCGCTTCAGTCAGGAACCGCGTGACCGCTACGGTCGCAGGTTCGAATCCTGCCTCGGCATGGATGTGTGTGATGTCCTTAGGTTAGTAAGGTTTAAGTAGTTCTAAGTTCAAGGGGACTGATGACCACAGATGTTGAGTCCCATAGTGCTCAGAGCCATTTGGACCATTTTTACACTGTCACATAAACATGAGACAACATAAAACTTTAAGAATCTGCTACATTATCTTGACCGTCAGATCATTTCTGAACTGTCCAGATAACAGTACACTTCCATTTTTATTACAGATACATATATTTATATACATTTCTATCTTTTTTATTGGGATTGTTATTTACCATGTTTTTGGGACAGATGTCCATGTTCGGTGTATCTAACCGGAATGTTGCTCATAAGGGCATTTTAAATGACTTCGTAATGAAACCGTGTACGTAAATCAGTACACATTCAGATTTCGCTTAACTAGTGGTGAAAGCAGTTTTCCTTTTACAGTCACACAGCTCACACACCACCAACACACAACAGTCAACAGTACTCAACGTTCATGGCGTTGCTGCTAACTTTGACACTCCAAGAGTGTTCATAAGGTTACGTAATCAGAGTTTTTATCACTGTTCATCATTATTCACAATATAAATCACGGTTCTACATGACTCAATCTTATGAAAATATTTTTGTTACATCCATTCTTGCACATGAACAAATATATTATTTAAGCATTTTAATCATTTCTATCCTACGTATAGAGAGGTAAAATTCCTCACATTTAATGCAATAACACTCAAGTGTTTATCAAGTTATTGATCCCTTTTAGAATAAAAATACATTTATTATGGGGATTCTCTACTCCTTTTTTCAAATAATTCAAGAACATTACAGTGTAATACTTGACATAAAATCTTATAAACTAATACATGCATAATTTTATCACATTGTTACTGCTAATTATCTTACCATAAACATTATATTTACAGTTATGGGATAGTGCACTTGCACTTCTGATTGGTCCTTTGTATATCTTAGTCCAGGGACCGAGTAAGATGCTCTGCAATAGGTCTTGTGCGGATATACTTACATATTATACTGGTAATCTTTTATGATTCCAGGGCGTTCAGTGAATACTTCGAGGTATCCGGATAATGATTCTGTTAATTGTCTGTCCTCTGAAGCACTAATGCAAGTTGCCTCCTGTACTTTCTCTTCTGTTGTTGTGACTATGTCACTCACGTTGCTGGGTGCATCGCTATTTCGATTTTTGTGACACATTTGTGAGTGCTTATGATCCAACACTAACAACTTCTGTTTGCTGACAGAAATATTCATTTTTCTCATCAGGTTCGCACCGAACTCCCGATTCAGCATTAATGTTATCGGTCGCTGTTGGTACTTAAGTGCACGTGTACCACGGGCGAGATCAATTACAGCTTCCCTTTCACGAAGGAACTCAAGAGCCAGACGCACCGGTACTGACAAGTTATCCATTAGTAGGAATGTGCATAATAAGCGGTCATTTCCCAAGGAAACTTCCACCTGCGTCTGGTATTTTGTACTTTGTGCCTTGTTTCCCAGTGCCCCTATAACCTTACAATTTGCAACAGGCAAAATCGACAATCTTCTCATCTCCGATACCTTCTTGGAAAACTTCGTGTTCATAACTGATACATTCCCACCTGTGTCAAGCAGAATAGTAGTTGTTACACCATTTACAGCTCCGGTGACACTTGCTTGGATATTTTCCCTTTGTGGCTTATCAGAGACAGCAGGTTCCTGATATAGCTCATCTTCGATCCTGTTGCCGTCCTGATATCGTATCATATTTATTTTTTGTTTCGTCGACGTATTGCCTTCATTGTTGGCCTCGGACACCTGGCGAAGGCCTACAGGGATCGAAATTAGTTTGTTGGCTTCTGAGTGTTTTGTTTTGCTTCCGAAGGTATCTCCACTATTCTAACGTTTTGTGAGTTTTCAGTCGGAGGTGGCCTGCTTGGATCCCACCACGGTGGATATTGATTGCTTGTTGTATGTATAGCCTGTACATAATTTATTGGCTGACCTGAGGACTCGAACCTCCGACGGAGGTAGCCTGTCGTCTAGTAACCATAAGTCTCCATTTACCATAAACCTCTTTGTCAGGACTGTTCCTAGCCTATTAATGCGTTGTAATTCATTATAGCGGAAACAGCTTCGCCATTTCAGTTGATACTAAAGAGTGACGATGTCTCTATGTTGACACAATCTGTACGTAATCTCAAGACAACATTTAGCTATTTTCACTATTTTTGGCACCAAAATTGCGTCTATTGTACACTGTCAATTCACTTACCTGGTTTAGCGTCGTCCACTTCGTCTGCAACCTCCAGCTTTTTTTGTGCATTATTTCACCTGTGTTATGTATAATAGTTCTCGCCTTTCTTCTCTATTCTTAAAGTATTTTCAAACATAAAGTTTTGTTTATCGCTGTTGCAAATATTAAAAAACAACTGTTCCACTACATACTTTATAACATGTTTTTTGTTATGTGCATTAATATGATACTGGTGTCTTGTTATAACTGTAAACTGTGTTCTCTTATTGGTGTATCTGTAATCCTGTCTCTCGTATATTCTGGCCTGTTACATTCTGACAAATGTCTGTTGTTCACCAGCACTATGCAGATGTCTATTCTTCTGGGTTACTTTGTTTGTGTCATAGTTTGTTTCTTTGATGTCATATTCAGTGTCAGAAAATTTGCTCATCTTAAACTTGATAGTGAAGAGATATAAAGAAGACAGGTATAGTTCTGAATCAAAGAAGGGGAAGAACCATCAGCAGGAAAAGAAAATGTGGTATGCTGTCAGTTAGTACGGGAACCTGGTAATCGTCAGTTACTTAACAATACAAAGACCATTACTGCCCCCTGAGGCTAGTATTCAAACGTTTTGTCATGTCAGTGATTTAAATTCCATGTAATAACTGTGGTGGCAGTATTTCCGTGGTAGCATGAGGCACCTCATTTACAACTTTCTTAAATTCAATCACATAATCTACCCCCATATGACGCTTCTTATAACTGAACTGATAGCTTTGTCTCCCATAGACGCCTGCGGTATACATGTTACCATCTTTGCTAACGTCCTCTGGCACAAGCTGGCTATCAAGTCTATGTTTATTGATATCTTGACGCCATGAAACTTTGGTACGGGACCTTCTACGCCTACCCATTTGTGGTATAATGACTTTCCCACCATCAAACCTTCTGTCCACAAATACTTCACTTCTCGCTCTGTTTTGTGTGCTGCAAGACCAGCCTTGATTCAAGAATGTTTGAAGAAATTCTTTGTATGTTTTACATATGTTGCTGACCCTTGTTTCCCGTGATTTTGCTTCTCCTTCTAACCTAGTGATCACGAAATTGATTTTTTTGTTGTTCATTCATGTTTGCGGGAATTATGCCCTCAAGCTGTCTAATAAAGGCTACTGGGTGTATATATCCTTATTATAGAAATTTTAATTTTTAGCTTATTTGTACCTGGATCGAGACAATTCATTGAATTATAGTAATGAATATTAAATATCATCCAAACTCTCGGCGCTTGAGCATGTCTTTTTTTGTTAAAGGTCCGTTCATGTATTTTTAACCTGTTTCTTCTCTCTGTGTTTTCTTTAAAACCGGATTTCGTAGAAAGACAGCACCCAAATACGACGGTGGATCGAGCTGGACGACTTTTTGCTTAGAAATTTCGAACCTTTTGCCATGCCAAGTCACCCAACAATCTTACAATGACTAAAGATACAAATAAAGCATACATAGGCTAGTAATAACAGTATTTTCTGAAATATACCACAATTATATTACGACACATACATTGGGACTTGCATTATCCAAATACGATTGCTGTTTGGCTGCAACTCGTGAATGTAATAATAAAATAATATAGTATCGATGACGGTGTGCCAAAATACGCCCGATCTGGACAAGACCTACAAAGCAAAAGGTGCATCTTATTCCGCCAATAATGTGACGGTCAAAAATCTTCGCATGTTCCAGCGGCTGCATACAATATTTATACAGCCGAGGACTCTACCTATGGCTCAAATTACTTCTTTATTTCATTACTTATAATTACGTTTTCTGCGAAAAAAGTTCAGCATCCAAATATGCCTTTAAAAAATGATGGAATTTATATGCGTCAGTGTAATTTCCTACATCACTTACATCAACCAGACCTTCTTTTCTTTCTTGTTCACAACGAAATTCTACTTTTTGTTTAATGTCATTTTCTATTTTGTATAGCGTTTTACGGAATACTTTTTGCTCTATTTCTCTCAATTTGCCCTGAATCGCACTTGTGTTGCCTTTACAAGAGGATTCTACATCTGAATTGTTGCAACTAAATATTTCCTGGTCATTTTTGATACTTCGTAAATCATTCCATTGAAATGTGTGCTTATCCTGACATACTGTGATAGCCCTGCTTTGCTCTTGACTTATATTGTTAATGTCATTAATTATTGTTTGTATTATCGCATTTTTATCCTGTATATTCTTATCTAACTTTTTGGTTTCGTGATTAATCTTCTAATTTATTTCTGACTTACAAACTTATTCCACTCTTTTGTTTCATAAACCTTTTTCCTGCAACATTCCCCAGTTTTAGCTCCATGATGTGTGACCTTTTGTTTCAAAGCATTAAACTTACCATTAAATTGAGCTATTCCTACACTGCCTTCTTTTAACCCCCTATCTATTTCCTATACTTTATTATGTGTTTTCCTTGATCCCTTTATTAGTTCTTTTTGTGCTTTACTTAATTCTTTCTCTATTTTATTTTGTGTTTTTCTTGATTCCTCTTTTAGTCCTTGTAAAATTAATTTTAGTATGACATTTCATCCTGACCATCATCATGAGTTGGTAAAGTGTCAGCTGATGCTGTACCGTGACCTAATATACGTAACACCCACAATTTTACTAAAACGTTCCAGTTACAACTTAGACTGCCATATGCAGGCGCAACTCCTACACTACTTTTCTTCCTCGACGTATTGCCGCTGATTCTCGTAGCTGTGGGCCGCACCGCTGGCTCAACTACGCCGTCGTGGTGTGCTGAAGCTTTCGCTCCACACGCGCCGAGTGGCGCTAAATGCGACGGCAGCTGCCTGCTACCGCCTCACCTGTTGTCTGTGGCTGCCTCACGCTGCTCTGCAAAATGAGCCGTCTCATAGCATGAAGAATCTTGAAGTGATGGTTTATAACATCCCATGGACTGCGCACTCATCGTTAACTTCTATCCTCGTGGCACTTACGCACTTCTCATTCCTCTGATACCGTTACTACTTTAGTTGTAATGGAAAATCTGATTCTGCGGCGTCGGATATTGTAGTTGACCTGAAGTTCCAAAACACTTCAAAAACAGTTCAAATCCTACTTATCACAGTTCTCATGCAGTTCTTTGGTCCTTCACACCATAATTACAAAGCACTTCGACTTCAACAATTTTCCATATAAGGGATGCCATGTACGGCAATTTGAAAAAAGAGAGAGAGAGAGAGAGAGAGGTGATGCGTACGTTTGTATAATAGCCCACTCCCCTCAAAAATATTTCTCTCCTTTATATCTCCTCGTTTTTACCACAAATGATGTATCACTAATCTCATTTGTACTAAGATTGCAGTACACGCGAGGTGCCTATTTGCTTCCACCATCCAAAGTGGAATGCATAAGTTCTAATAAAAGTTCCCTAACTTTCAGTCTTTTACAGCAGTTGTCCCTTACACAGAAAACAACACGTAGGTCCTGAATCCGTAATGTTGAGGCTGTAAAAAACTATTTGCGAAGAGCTGTTATTTTAGAAATGATTACATTTACAATCTGTTTGTTTATCCGGGATGCAACTCGCTTTTTATTGGCAGAACATGAGAAACAGCACAATTACATTCCTTTTAGAGTCACGAATGATTTCTGTTCTTCAACAAATTAACGAACTGCGTATTTCCGTAATTAACATCACACTGTTCTCAAGTATATGTCCAAGTAACCATACGTTCCTAATAAAGTCTTAATTAACACTGACTGCGGCCGACACCATGTCTGTCCTTCGTGGCTTCCAAATCTGCTCTGATTTACGCACTAGACATTGGTGACTAAGACTTAACCGATACCGTGGCGGGCAACATCTCCGTCCTCCGAGATTACCGAACGAGCTCTTTTCTCACAGCCGAACCATCCAAGTTCGGCGCGATCCGAAGATCACCGAAGTGCTTCTTCTGCCTTTTCGTTTCGCAGCTATTTATTATTCTGCGGGTTATTAGTACTTGTGAAATAATGGAATGATAGCACGCTATTGAGTGATGCTTTAAATATAACACGCAAGTAAATACGCTGTTTGGCTTGCGTAATATTAATAACTGAAGATTGTCATTTTGGCGTGCAACTTCTGAATGCAGCAGCCAATCGCGGAAAAGGACTACAACCTAGGCGGTCATTCTCACGATACCCGGACCGAGAAAAACCACCTGTCATCGGTACCTCACACCACATTACGTCATCCTGCAGCAGCTGCCTTCTCAACTGCTCTTAAAAGAGCTTCTTGTAGCCGAATATGATGGCTGAAATGCTAGAAATATTAAACTATTCAATCCGTATATTGAGCATGCAGTAAGGGAAACTAAAGAAAAATTTGGAGAAAGAATTTAAATCCAGGGAAGAAATAAAAATTTCAAGTTTTCCGACGACACTGTAATTCTATCAAAGGCAGCAAAGGACATTGAAGAGCAGTTGAACGGAATGGACAGTGTCTTGAAAGGACGATAGAAGATGAATATCAACAAAAACAAAACAAGGACAATGAAATGTAGTCGTATTAAATCAGGTGATGCTGAGGGAATTAAATTACAAAATGAGACACTTGCTGTAGTAGATGACCTTTCGGCAGCAAAATGACAGACGATGGTCGAAGTAGAAAGGATATAAAATGTAGACTGGCTACGGCAATGAAAGCGTTTCTGAAGAAGAGAAATTTGTTAACATAGAGTATAGATTTAAGTGTCAGGAAGCCTTTTCTGAAAGTATTTGTATGGAGTGTAATCTTGTATGGAAGTGAAACATTGACGATAAACAGTTTAGACAAGAAGAGACAAGAACAGAATAGAAGCTTTTGAAATGTGATGTTACAGAAGCATGTTGATAATTACGTGGGTAGAACATGTAACTAAGGAGGAATTACTGACTAAAATTGGGGAGAAGAGGAATTTATGGCACAACTTCACTAGAAGAAGGATCTGTTGGTAGGACACAATCTGCGCATCAAGGGACCACCAGTTTAGTCGAGAGAAGCGTGGAGGATGAGAATCGTAGAGGAAGATCAAGAGATCAGTACAGTAATCAGATTCAGAAGGATTAGGTGGCAGTAGCTACTCACAGAAGAAGAGACTTGTACAGGAAGGAGTAGCATGAAGAGCTGCATCAAATAATTCTTTCGACTGAAGACCACAACAAAAACATAGCTTACATTTTAAGTTTCTGCTTACGCTATTATTTTAGGATGTAATTTTGAAATGTTTTTATATAAGTTGTTCATTTTATAAAGCAGTTTCTCAAGATTTAATTCCTTTATTAAAGCCATTTCTAGCGTTTTAAGTATACTTCAAAACTCTTTTACAACATCAACATCGGATCTCCAGTTAGAAGTGTTCCTATACCAGTTTTTATATTGGAAATTTAAGCACTTTAAATTCTACAACTAAAGAAATAAAAGGGATAGTAAAATGTGCCCCACCTAACCATCCAAAACATTTTTCGGTAAATGTCAATTCCCGCTCTGTTCCTCCATCTCTACTTCAGTGTAAACTTCCACGCAATGAATGCGTGCCCCATGACTGTTTAGTCTGGAGCGAAACTCAATAAGCATTATTTGGTTTTCGTTCTCATGTTCTTTCTAGTTAAGCTGGGACAGTTTCTCCACCCTTCTCTTCAAAGTCAGGATATTCACATTAATAAAAGAGGAGAAATTATGTGACTGGACCCAGTTACATCAATCCAGCAATCTTCATAAAAAATGATATTTGAAATCGCGAAACTCTGGGAGTCAGTTAAAACGCTCTAGTACTTTATTTCAAAGAATCGAGGAACAGATTGAAAATGAAGCCTATGTCTGGAAACAGATACTAAGACGATTACTTGATGTGACATTTCTGCTTGGTCGAAGAAGCTTGGCCTTCGGTGATTCATCTCAGAAAATTTTAGAGAAAAATAATGGAAATTTCCTCGGAATATTAGAGCTCTCGAGCCACTGTGATCTAGTTCATGTAAAGTACACTACCAGGTCAGAGATGGACATGAAGATGGAAAGCGTTTACGAGTGCATTATCTGTCTAATGATATTCAGAATGAATTTATTTGTACCTGTACCCATCCTATTGACAGTGCCATCTTGGAACAGAGAGAAAGTACGAAATATTATTCAGTTACTGTTGATTCGATTACTGATTAAAATCATGCTGAAGTGACAACATCCATCTTGCGTTATATTTAAATGAGGAAATTGAGAAGTACGAAATAAATGAACGGTTTTTGAAATTGGTAGACTGTAATTAGAAAAAAGGAGTTGCTGCTGCACATTTGATTCGATCAACACTTGGGATCTCGTGGTCGTGCGGTAGCGTTCTCGCTTCCCACGCCCGGGTTCCCGGGTTCGATTCCCGGCGGGGTCAGGAATTTGCTCTGCCTCGTGATGGCTGGGTGTTGTGTGCTGTCCTTAGGTTAGTTAGGTTTAAGTGGTTCTAAGTTCTAGGGGACTGATGACCATAGATGTTAAGTCCCATAGTGCTCAGAGCCATTTGAACCACTTGAACACTTCTCAAAGCCCTAAATTATATGGGCTACATGGCAGTTGTGAGTTGTCATGAAGCTGATGCCTTATTCTGAGTGATTCGACAACTATTCTGTTTTAGTCCAAGACCAGGCCAAGTTCTGAGACAGTGTGTTGGAAATTCTTTATATTCCATCTCTGACACCCACTAGAGCGCTCGGGTTGATGCTGTAAGTAAAACTCAATTTCACTTGGATTAGACTGCCATGGCTTTTGAAACTTTTAGTAATTTAAATTTGTCATCGGAAACACGTTACATGGACTGAGTGCTTTTGATTATGTGATACATTTGACATGTTTCATCATGGCCAGACTATGACTTAAGTTGTTGATACCAAGTGACTACAGAACCAAACTATTACAAGTTCGAAATACTATCACTGGTGCCGGCCGCTGTGGCCGTGCGGTTCTAGGCGCTTCAGTCTGGAACGGCGTGACCGCTACCGCCGCACGTTCGAATGCTGCCTCGGGCATGGATGTGTGTGACGTCCTTAGGTTAGTTAGGTTTAAGTAGTTCTCAGTCTAGGGGACTGATGACCACAGATGTTAAGCCCCATAGTGCTCAGAGCCATACTATCACTGGTATTGAGGTAAGAAACTTTCAGAAATTATTAAATGACTTAATCTTCGGGGAAATGAGTACAACGTTCTCTCTGAATCCAAAGTTTTACCTCCGTGATTAATATCAACGCTGAATTTTTCGGAGGATCACACAAAGACGAGGAAATCATTTCGTAATGAAGTGAGGAATGAGCTGACAGATGTGGATTCAGAATATATATTCAAAGTATATTTTATAGCATTATTGACAACCTAGTGTCTAACTTGAAAATCCTATATGAGGCAGTGAATATTTTAAATGACGCATTTAGACTTGTATGGAAATACTCGAAGATGATTGACAATCAGGTCGACGGAGGGCATACAAGTTATTTATGAATGAATACCATGTTGATATCACAACAGATGTAGAAGGCGAAAGCATATATTTCAAAACAATTCATACTCCCGTCTTTGGAGATATTGCTTTGGAACCATTAGGCATCTTGAATAAAACGCTAAACCTTAAAATTTCAAGCTTATTTCCGAATGTGTGTGTAGTTTTGTCCATCGTTTTCACTCTTCCAATCACTGTAGTTAAAGCAGAAAGATCACTCAACACTTTGGTTTGTGTTAAAAACTGTCTATAACAACTATACATCAACAACGTCTCAGTTTTATGTAATTTGAAAGACAACGAGACATCGTGAATCACTCATTAGCTGAACACAATGATCGTAAATCCCCATTGGCAATTTTATAATGTACTGCCCGTTGTACGACTTATTGCGATTTACATGCGAGGGTGCTGCTGTCTGTTTATCGAAATGATTACGTCAGGGAACTTGGTGGAGGAAGGGGAGGTGGGAGGAGAGGGGACACCACGTACAGAAGCGTTATCGAAAGCAGACGTTCGTCAAAGTACAAATGAGTATAATACTTAGCCTTATGTTTCAGTGTTAACTGAAAGTAAACCAATACACAAAATCATTTTACAATAATTCATTACTGAATAACATATGAAGCCGAATTTGTAATTTAATCAGCCACATCAGCTACCTCTGTCTATTGCCGTTTATGTCTTAGTTGAGCTATCATCCAGTTACCTAGCTGTGGTGGTCTGCCTTCACAACCACGCTCTAAATCAATATTTATTATTATTCTTTCATTTCCTATTTCATGAAAACGTTATAGCACTGGCGCTTCAGACTCAGTATATTTAACCTTTGCAGATTCATTCGTGATTCATATGATTGGTGAGTCAGTTTTTTCAAAGCTGCGGTTGGAAAATGGAGAAACGACGAGGTTTATTTAAGCAGCTGCCAGTGGGCTCCCGAGCACGCTGCTTTATGGTAGTTTTTTGTTTTTTACATTTTTTGGCAGTAGTAGAACGTTATACGATGTGTATCGTAATAGCTATTCCTAATTTTCGGAAATAATATAGAGCGCCAAATAAAATATTTTTCTTAATAAAGCTATGTCCAGAAATGTGTTGTTTTAAAGTTACAAAGGGAAGAAGGAAACATTATATCGTAATAAAACTGCTGGAAGGACGTCATTCTGCAGCTGGTGTGGTATAAGCTGTTTTCTTTCTACGAAATTGTTATCATTAAATACCTTGAAAGTTTCAAGGTATTTATAAATGTTACTTTACTTTCTAGCTACCACAATCTGTTCTTTTTCTGAGTGAAAATGTGTGGAAGTCGGAAATGTCAATGCACAAAATGTTTACGGAAAAATGTACGTATGGGAGGCAGGAAATTTAACGTTCACTGTCAATTCTGTGATACTGTTTAACTGTTGTAGAGAAACGATGTCATGAATTTTAAGTCCCGAAATTAAGCAAACAAATTTGACAGAAGATATTATTTGACTTGTAATAACAAACTAACTTCAGTACTTCCACAGTAAGAAAAATAAAAGCATTTAAATCCTGAAGGTACTTTTGTATAGAGAACGAAGGATTTGCAGAGAATTTTTAATTGATAAGTAATCTGTATGTTGACGACCTCTAGAACACCAAAAAATTAGAAACAGTTATGCTGAAACTCATCAACGCCCTTGCCGCAGTGGTAACGTCGGCTGCCGTCAGAAAAACCCAAATTAACAGTTATCAGGCTTGGCTGCCGCTTGGATGGGTGACCGTTCGGGCTATGGAGCACTGTAACTACTGGCTGGCTGCGTTGACCCTGTGGCAGGACCGCTTGTAGTAATTTTTGCTTAAGTAGCAAAGGATAAGATCACGGAGATATAGTAAGGGAAGCTGTCATGACGTCGCAAACTTGAAGCCGACGTCCCCCATGTTCCTAGCCCAAAACATTGGCTTTTGGTGGATGTGTTTTGAAAAAAATGTCGTCTTGCATCATTTACAGCTGTACTAATCGTTCTGATTGTACCTAGCCCATAACTTCCCAGCTTCTTCATATGGACACAATTGTTGACTAGTTTTGTTTTTACTTCATTGTTGGCTTACAATAATTTTTAGCGTTGGCGGTCACATATTGTTTTCAGGGAGGGCTTGAATTTTACGTACGTTGTGTTAACACTTCATTGTTACCATTTACACTGTGATTGTGACAGCCTGTATTTCAGGGAATGCTTTGACGTCCGCAATGGAGCATGTTGATGTAAAGTAAGTAATGTTTCGTAAAGAACTTCTTCATTCTGGCATGTGAAACTGTTTGCAGAACATCTAAATATGTTTATAGAGATTTTCATTTGAGGAAAGTTGTTTGTTATCCATCGATTCACTTTCCGTTTATGAAGTGATTATTTCAGCCGTGTCCATATGGACACGCTGGGCAGTTGCAGAGTCAAAAATGATTTCGTTTCTTTTTCTCTTTTCATATCATAACAGAGGTCTGGCAGAATCTTTAGAGCCTGGTTTGACTGTGCAGGATGTTTTAGACATCCTGTTTGAGGATTCAAACGCTCCTCAGGCTGATGGTATTTACATCACGCCCCCTTATCCAGCAGTCCTCACGGATGAGGATTTGGGTGATGAGTATGAAGGAGGAATAGCTGATAATCTCAACCCTAGACAACTCTGGGCTGAAGCTGAAATAACATTAACAGACACACACACAGAAACAGATTTCAGAAATATAGATTACAGGAACAGAAACATGCAAGAAACCTGGGTTCATGATGCACTAATTTCAAATTTGAAGTTTTTTCCTGATCCATTCTTTGACACGTATGTTAATAAGCCTGCAGTGGAAATTTTCGAGTTATTCTTTGATGACGATCTGATACATTTCCTAGTTGATGAGTCAAACAACTACGCACTTTTCAAGTACTTTCCAAATCCTAATATAACTTGTGAAAAAATGAGGTGTTTTCTGGGGATCCTCATTGTAAGTAGTTATAACTCTCTCCATAATAAGAGGTTATACGGGGATTCCAATTTAGACACACGAATTGACTTTGTATGCAATGCCATGAGGAGAAATCGTTTTGAACAAATTCTTAGATCTCTGCACTCTAACGATAATAACAAATTTGATAAAAAGGAGAAGATGTGGAAAATTAGACCCTTTATGAAATAGTAAGAGACAAATGTAATAAGCTGTTTGTTCCTCAGCAACATCTGTCTTACGATGAATCAATAATAAAATATTTTGGGAGACACTCTTGCAAGCAATTTATCAGGGGGAAACCGATACGATTTGGATATACAGCATGGTGTTTATGCACTACTTCTGGATATCTGGTAAATTTTTCCTTTTATCAAGCAAAATCACCCAATCCAAATACAGTATATGAAGCACAGTTTGGTAAGGGTACTGCCCCACTCGTTCGGATGATAGATGATTTGATACTGGATGTAAAGCTACCGCCATTCCACTTTTTCTTTGTCAACCTATTTACAGGTTTTTCTGTTCTGTCATTCCTGAGAGAAAAGGACTATGGAGCAACAGGCACTATCAGACAAAACAGAGTTCCCAAATCGTGCCTAATTTCCTCAAAGAAAGCGCTAGTTAAAAAGGAAAGGGGGTATTTTCAATCCTCACTTTGTAAGGATGATGGTGCTATAGTCACAAAATGGGTGGACAATTCAGTGGTTACTGTAGCTTCTACCTGTGAAGGAGTTGAACCTGTATCATTTGTAAAAAGATATTCGGCAAAGGAGAAGAAGACAGTTCAAGTACAACGTCCTTAAATTATCACAGCCTATAATAAACACATGGGAGGAGTGGATAGGATGGATGAAAACATTGCCATGTGCAGAATAAACATTCGAAACAAGAAGTGGTACTGGGCTTTACTTTCTTGGCTGGTTGACGTATCTGTACATAATGCGTGGCAGCTGAAGAAAGGAACTGGAGCTAGGACTACTCAACTTGAATTCAGAAGAGAAATTGTACAAGTTTACCTAAAAAGATATGTGCATTCCGTAAAAGAAGCAGGCAGGTCGTCTATCAGTCCTATGTGTGGTTACAAATCGCGTGTTCCAAGTGATATCAGATATGATGGTATAAAGCACTATATCAAGAAAACTGAGAAGAAGGGAAGATGTGTAGGTTTGTACTGCAAACAGAAATCATCAGCTGTTCGTTCAAAATGCGGGAAATTTGATGTAGGACTGTGTCTGGAATGCTTTGAAGTGTACCATGAAAGTCAGTAAAACAAATGATTGTGAATTATTTTGTGTATGGTGTTACAAAATGGTTTGTAAGAATTATTTTGTTCAGATTTTGCCTTACTTGTATTAAAAATCTGATTAATAAAACGTATCTTCAAATGTATTTCAATATCACAGAAAATATTTCAAATATGCATCTGAGTGCCCAGCGTGTCCATATGGACACGTTATGTTACAGACAAACTAAGACAGAGAAGTCAAATAATAGCTTATATGCACTACTTAGATGCACAAGAAGTCAAAATTTTTTTAAAAATTTAAATATCCAATTTTGAAAAATTCGGGCAGTTAAGGGCTTAAGTGTAAATGAATCACATGTCATTCATAAGCGAACTCGTTCAAACTGTACTTTCTATTATATGTAGGGGCGATCAAGAAGTTTCCGTTTGGGTCGTTGCTGCAGCGTATATGTAACATTAGGCTCCTCCGATGCGGGTATATAAGCAACGGCATGTAGAAAAGAGACTAGTGTGTCTTTCCAACGTGTTTACGGTAAATGCGTAAACGTGGACTATGGTGAAGTTATTACTTAAATGCGTCCAGACAAAATCGACGTGCTGTTATTCTTTTCTTGACGACAAACAACGGTAGATGTTCATCGGAGAATGAAGAATGTAGAGAAGCTTAAGAGCCAGCCATATGTTGGAAAGGTGATGCCGGCTCTGTTCTTTGATTATCAGAGCCCACTAGTAATTGATGTTAAGGAACCTGGAGTCACTAGGACACGATTATCACGCTTTCAGACAACCTCCTCGGGATTTTACGAACTAACCCGCCACTTGGATAAAAACTGACACGATATCCATCAGGAGGACTCTGTCATTCAATGCCAAGCCGAATTACTGCTTTCAGAAGTGTCGGAGGTGAACCAACGTATTACTGTCTTGCTTAATCCGTGAGCTCTTTCTATTGTAACGATTTGTTTCATTGCACACGTACGTCACATCATCCGATTTCCGTCCCATTCGGATACTTCCTTCACGGTGCATCCTTTCCTTTTTTCTGTTTTTTTTTGTTTTATTTCATATAACAAACTGGTCGCAGGTAGTTCCATGAAATTTTGGCAGCATTGTGGGTTGTTAGTTACTTGCCGCCACGATATTTTGGAGCAGAGTCTTCTGGCCAACTTCAGGCACATGCTGTCGACAGCAAATTGAACTACCCTATTTACAACCCCGACAACGGATGCGTAGCATACCTAGTTGTTAACGTGCATGTGCTCCTTGAATGCAAGTGCTTCTGTTGCAAATCTGTGCCCTGGTGTGAATGCCCTCTGCGATGGATATCAAATCGATCGTCTTCACACGATGAAATCATAGAACGATGCCGAATACGTATAGATAGTAGGTAGACCCAAAATTGCAGGCAATTTTAATAGCTTTTTATGTCTACAGCAGACAATTTTGATTTTAACAGCCTCTTCGAAATGTAAAAATGTGTACTACTTGTGGGCGAGTGGTTCTTTGATGGAAGTGGTCAGTAGCTGCAGAAGATGAAGGAAATCAGGGGTGGCCAATAATTCATGGATTTCTCACTTGGAGAGGGGTAGATAGTGTACCCATGGAGGTGACAGTGGTGAAGGGTGGTGAACTTCTGGCCATGACGAGCTAGCAATGGTGTGCCACAAGCATCATCTTACATCATTATGACTCAACAGTGGCCTTGCCAGCAGCGCATCGTACTGCCTCAGTGCCGTATCGCGCTGCTGCACCTGTGCTCTAGTAACTGCGGTTGAAAGAAGCCTGCCAAACAGAATCATGAGCCTGCGACAACACTCCATCACTTAAACTTCTTTGTGTAACACTTCGTTGTCAGCTCTGAACTGAGCTATGCCTCATATTGCTGATAATCTGAAGTCAGTGGCCTGAGACTTCCGCCACTCATTTGCAGATATACTAATATGTTTCACGTTGTGTATGCCGCGAAACACTCCATCTGCATTACCATGAATCTTCCTAGGACAAGGTATGACTTCAAAATCGAATTCAATTAACTCTAAAGCCCACCAAGTCATGTGGCTAGTTGGATCCTTAAGGCTTCGAAATCATTTAAGTGTGCGTGATCTATTATAGCACTCAAGTGTTGGCCACACAAGTAGAAACAGAAATAAGTGATTCCACAGACAACAGTGAGCATCACTTTAACCGAGTAAATTTGTCCACCTTGTGTAGCTATCTAGAAGCACAAGCTGTCAGGTACTCTACTCCGTTTCCTGATTTAGGACGCACCCCACGACATCTGTGCATGACAATTTAAACTGTCTGTGATAATCTGGGAAATCGTTGATGGGACTAATGCTCACTAAGTACTTTAATTGCACGAAGGCTTCGTCATAGTCCACAGTCCATTGAAACTTCAAGCACTTCCTCAAAAAAGATAATGTGTCAAGGGACTTGTTATTATTACAAAGTCTGGCACAAATTTCCTATAACAATTAGCTATTCGAAGCTAGAAATGCAGCTCTTTCTCTGTCCTAGGCAGTGGGAATTCCTGCACAGCTTGCACATGCCAAAGGTTAATTCATTCATGCCCTAAATTTATGCACGGCTTTTAGTATAAAGTGACACATTGCCAAACTAAGTGTCAGTGGTATAGTCGTAACTGGCTAAAGAAGTTACATAATCGTATCACATTTTCCTTGATGTCCTTGACAAAATCTGCAAATCATCCAGGTGTAATACGCACTGATTCAGTTTCAAATAGGCCCCATAACATCACTGGCGCATTATTCGGTCGTAATGGCATTCCCCGGTACCGAGAAGGACTGGATGTAACAGTAAATGCATTCTTGGGTCGATCCTCAGTTGCTTCTTCTAATTTCCCACATCCATGGTAGTAAAATAATCGCATTCCCCTGGCTTATATAAGTCTGTGTGATATTAGGCATTAGGTGTGTGTGTGTAACGGATCTTTGACTTTGGTGCCTGTAGTAACAACAAAATCTGTATAGGTCTTACTTCTGGTGCTGCCAAAGAAGTTGTACGCCTTTGTATAATAGCATTATGGAGCTGCTGGTTATTAATTCCTCCATCACTTGTTGCCAATGACGTGGAATTCGGTGCGGTTTTCTAGACACTGGTGATTTATTCCCAGTGGGATTAGGGTAGCCACCAATAGTGCAGGAGGGTTAAACTGCTTCTTCATTCTTCTAATAATCTTTTCACCTCCTCCCTGTCATGAGACGCCTTTCCGCACAGTGCGGCAAAATCGACAGACAGTCCTGACATCGAATACTCTTACCTAGAATCCCTATCTAAGTCTTCCTAATCCTATACAAAAAAACAGCTCTCAGTGCACCTCTCACATAAAGCGGGAATCCGGTGTTCGAGTCTCAGTCTGGCACAATTTTTCATATGTCACTAATAAAGGGTGCAACTGAAGGTAAATTATTTTTGCAATTGTGAATTCATTTCTTCTATTTCAAAAAGCTACAGATCTTCGGAGTGCATGTTCCTTCACACGTGCGCACATGTCTGAGCGCATTGTGGAGTACACAGTGAAACACAGGCGCTGCTAAATAGTGTTAAACAATAATTTGCCACTGATTGTGCACAGTGATGGGTCCTGCTAAAATGCACTGGGAATGCAGCACTCTTCCCTTTTTTGGTTTAATGCTGGGGTGCAAGATCCACCCTGCGAACACTCCTTGGATGTTTGCATATTCCTGAACCAGCAACCTTTTTCAGAGTGTCCAACATATTCAAAATTTGTACAGCCTCGTTGAATGTAGCCCAGTAGATCACAAGCCATGCTTATACTGAAACCATGACTTCTTGGTCCATTAATCGTGACCGGGCCAAATATCTCACGAAATAAGCGTCAAACAAAAAACTACAAAGAACGAAACTTGTCTAGCTTGAACGGGGAAGCAAGATGGCGCTATGGTTCACCTGCTAGATGGCGCTGCCATAGGTCAAACGGATATCAACTGCGTTTTTTAAAATAGGAACCCCAATTTTTTATTACATTCTCGTGCAGTAAATAAAGAAATATAAATGTTTTAGTTGGGCCACTTTTTCGCTTTGTGGTAGATGGCGCTGTAATAGTCACAAACATATGGTTCACAATTTTAGACGAACAGTTGGTAACATGTACGTTTTTTAAATTTAAATACAGAACATAGGTACGTTTGAACATATTATTTCGGTTGTTCTAATGTGATACATGTACCTTTGTGATCTTATCATTTCCGAGAACGCTTGCTGTTACAGCGTGATTACCTGTAAATATCAAATTAATGCAATAAATGCTCAGAATGATGTCCGTCAATCTCAATGCATTTGGCAATACGTGTAACGACATTCCTCTCAACAGCGAATAGTTCGCTTCCTTAATGTTCGCACATGCATTGATAATGTAGTGACCCATTGATCTTGACCACCCTAAATAACTGTTTGCCTAAATGCAAAGTAGAAAATGTTTCAAGCAAATGTTTTTTAGCCGTCAGTGGGGCGTCAATCAGCATGATGGCCTTCGTAGTAGCTTTGTTTTTTACAAAGATATGAACAGCCGTACGACTTTTTTAAATGACACACTGTAATTTTTATTCGGTAATTCATTTTCTCTCCTAAATACCTATTCAAAAATGTACCAGAGTGTACCATTCACTCAAACACAACGTAATTAATTACATAACACAACAATGACCTTGTGCCTGGGATCACAAACTCGTCCACTTTCTGGAGTTGTCAGAAAACAAATGAAAACCAAGTAAAAACATAATACAAAATTGACTCTGACTCTCCTGTATCATTGCCCAGCAGTAGAACATTCAAAGGTGCTCAAAGTGGTGACGCTGGACACCGGTACATGGTGCACTCGTTAAATGAAAGAATTATTTACTGCGTCCATTGTTGCCTGCTGATGAGAATTACAGGCAAGCATGATACGTTCCTGCATATCATCTGGAGTTGTTAGAATATCGCGATAGACAACATCTTTAATGCATCCCCAAAGAAAAAAGTGCAGAGTATTTAAATGAGGTCATCTAGCAGGCCAAGTAACTGTTCCTCCTCGACCAATCCATCTGGCAGGATACCGTCGTTTCAGAACACGACGTGCACGCAAGGCATTATATGCTGCACATCCATCGTGTTGATATCAAATAAGCATTCTGGTTCTAAGCGCCACTTCATCCAGAAGAGAAGACAGAATTCGTCTGAGGAAGTTGGCATACGCTGTGCCGTTTAGACTACCATTGATGAAATAAGAGCCAATAATTGTAGTGCCAAGCATCCCACACCAGACGTTAACTCTCCATTAACACTGATGTTTAACCTGTCTAAGCCATCGTGGGTTGTCGCTGGACCAGTAATGCATGTTCCTTGTATTTACCTGTCCTTTGTTTGTGAAGGAATATTCATCGGTAAATAGAACATTGGAGAAGGAGTTCGGATTGGCGAGGATTTGCTCCTGTGCCCACTGACAGAGCTCTAGACGATTCTGGAAATCATTCGCATGCAATTCTTGATGTAGGTGTACTTGGTAAGGATGGAACCGCTGACGTGGAAGAATACGATGTACATTGGTTTGAGGAATGCTAATCTCGTGTTCAAGCTGTCGTGAGCTTACATGTGGATTCATAGCAACGGAAGCAGCAGTAACTTCGACAGTTTCGTCTGTGCGAGTGCTACGACGATTGTGTTGTCGTGGGTTCAAACTCCTTGTTTCCTGAAGCGTCGCAACAAGACGAGAAAACATCCCTCGGGAAGGTGGGTTCTTGTCAGGACATCGCTCTCTGTACAGTTCCGCTGCCTGCATAGCATTTCGCCAACCTTCAACAACAATAATAAAAGAAACGTTACGTCGATGCAGTTTGTGGAAAGGACAGCCTTTACTGTGTGCCTACTCTACACAGCAGTATTTAAAAGGACTAAACTACTGTACTAAATGTACCCGTACATAAGAAAACAGTATTGCAGTTGCTGCTCTGATAACTTACACTCCCTATATATAGGTAGCATTTCTACCTCTCTTCGTTGGTGTACACTCTACTCACACAACTCTTCAATTGGCGGTGGTTGAAGGAATGATGGGTGTGCATTCTACTTATGTTTACATTTGTCCTCTGTCAATGTTAGCACTTGGATGTGTTCCATTACCCCGAGTACCTGCACTACGCGCTGGGAGCGTCAACGTCAATGTTGTGTTATGTAAGTAAAACGTTATGTTTCAGTGAATGGTACACTGTGATACATTTTTGAATTGGTCTTTAGCAGAAGAAATGAATTACCGAATTAAAAATACAGGGTGCGATTGAAAAGAGTCATGAAATGAATTACCGAATTAAAAATACAGGGTGCCATTGAAAAGAGTCATACTGCTGTTTATATCTTTGTAAAAAATAAAGCTACAACAAAGCTAGTCATACTTATTGTTGTCCCCCTGTCGGACTCCAGTGCCTCGTAGCTGAGTGGAAGTTAGCTCGACACCCTGCCCCTCCAGGCTGCGATTGGGCCCCGGCTGACAGGCCCACCATGATAATGGAAAAATGACGAAGGCCTCGCGGTGGCAGCCAACACACAGTAAGCGCCGATTCCAAGACGAGCTGTCGCAACATGCCAAGACTGACTCGACGGTCACTTTTTATAGACGACAAGGCGTGTATTATTGCGGCTGATGTCATGTACGTACACGCTAAGGATAGCCGAAACGTCTCGAAACGCCACTTACTGCCCAAGCGCCCAAAGGTCGTGGTTGCAAACCTTTTTGGCATAACGTAAATGTTAAGCCAGTGGGTGCCGGTAAGCACCTGGATTTTAGTATCGGGTCCCGACTTGAGCTCATCTCGCGAAAGAAGTTATCCTGCAATACTTAAATACAGGGATTAAAAGCCAATTAATCATGAATTTGAAGAAAAAGCGTTTATTTTGTCAACACTCTTACAAATAAATGTGCTAGCGGTCACAGATAAATAGTGCAGATTTCTGAAAGAAGTGCCTGCTGAACAGGCCACAAAATTCGTGACATACTACGTATTTTAATACTAACATCATAAGTACTGCTGAATCAAATCGGTTATTTGCGATACAAGCTTAAAAATGAAAACTGTACTAGTTCTCTTAGTGAAAGGCTACCTAGTGAAGTTATAAGTTGGTTGAAGGCAGATATCATCAGATTTCGAGAATTCGCAATACACAACACTTTATAATATATGGTAGAATGCCAGAATCTATAAATTTTAGGATTATCCTGAAAGTGAACTCCAGTTTCATGAAGTGTGGGAAGTATGTGAAGGGGGAGGGGGCAATGGAGCAGTTGCTGCACTAACTCATGAAGTACGAGTAGGTTAGTGTTCTTAATTGGGGCAGTGAAAAATTCACATTCATTTTCAATCGCCTATGTTAGTCTCTCAAATTGAGCGTTGTAGCTGAAAACGCTGCCAAACGTGAAATCGAATTTTAATACAATTTTTAGTGGAAGTGTCTCAAAAATATTGCTATTCAATCAAAAATTTGTGAGGATTACGAACTGAATGTGATGAGTGGAGATGGTGTCGTTTATCGGCAAAAGACGGACGAATATTGACGAAAATTACTTTGTCATTTAGTCAGCAACGAATAAATGCAAAAACTAAAGAAAAAATTCGTTATAATCGGCATCTTCTTACATCGGGACTGTTGGAAAAACTTCTCGGAGTGCTTTGAAAGGTAGTGATTAAAGAATAAATTCATGACAAATTCTGTGCTCTTCGGATTCAGAACTTATTTCTGTGGACCACAAGACTCAATGGATGAGTCCATTTCTAAATGAAAATGCGGAAGAGCTGAAATGTGAAACATTGCCTAGAGATACTATACGAGAAAGCTAAAATTACAGTCAGATTAGTGAAGTTTTACAGTTTTCTAAAATTGGGAAAGTAGTTTAATCTCTATATTGTCATTGAGTACGGATCTAGGAGATTGTTTCTACTTTCCACACACCATAATTGAATCTAGCCTTCTGAATTGCGTAGTGTGGCGAAGAAATTAATTCACAGTGACAGAAGTTGAAGATATATTATTTTATTGATTGTTACAGAGAGATCCTTTTCAGAAGACAGAATTACACTGGAAGAATTAAATCTGCTATTACTCCTGGAGCATTTAGAGCTTCTGTTATCATACTAGATGATTTTTTATTGTATGAGTTCCCACCATAATTTCCAGAACGCATCACAAAAGAGTTTAAAAACATTGTTTATTATGATTAAAAGCCGTTTTAGGAGTCTAACATAATAATATCTCCATATAATAAGTGTTTCAATACAAAAGTCATACTGGGGCCATGAAATATGCGATCTGAATGCGTCCTGTGCCAATTAAGCTCCTCCGCTCAGGCTGTTTAAAAAAAGCAAAGAGTTTTCCGCGTCAATTCTAAGAGTAAACAACTCTCCCCACTGGAAGCCGCAATCGGAGGACAAATAAAAAGGAAAAACTCCACTGCATTCAGCTGAAAATGTAAAGGAAAAACAGTGAAATGTTGAATACAAATATTCGGCAAGAACGTTTGCAGTCACAGCACCCCTTAGTATTTTATCACTAGAGCTGCATCAGACCAGTCTCTGGAGTGAAGACCACAACAACAACAACCGGCGTTTAAATGAAATCATCCAATATTAATAGCAATAATTCTCATAAGACGCAAATAAAGTAATACGTCAGTCAAGAATGAATACAGAGCAAAGACTGATTTGTATTATTTTGAATCAGACAGGGATATTATGCAGAGACCTGAATTTCTCCTGGTGTATACAGCTTTCAAACAACTTACGGGAATTCAGCCAGTTCGTGCCCAGAAAATGGCGGGATGTCCTCCCACCGAAATATCGTTGGTCGCTGTAAATATTACCTGGCTGAATTCCCGTAAGTTGTTTGAAGACGCCATGGCAGTTTGTATAGCGCAACTTACGGTATCGTCTTGTACTAGTAAGAGACATATTTTCGGAACTCGTACTGCGCTTGTTTTAAAAGCGAAATAGGACATATGCGAACTTGTAAGATAAGCTATTGCCGAGTTGCTTTTCCAAATCGCGCCTAATGTTTACGCAGCGTATAATTGCAAGCACAAAAGCAATAAAACTGTGAGCCCGTCTTATTTCAAGTGAGTAATGTATGAAAATATTATCCGTTAGTGTTCTGTTCATTTGTGTTATACATCACTACAGGAAGAACTTCACGCATTTGACTATAAGTGAATATATAACTTTATTATTTTAACTAAGGTTCCGTAATTTCCGTCTGATGTGTCATGTACCGCCCCTTTGTTTTGACTTTCGAAATCATGGTGGAGGCTTGTTCAGTTTGCTTCAGCCTGGTCGCAGTGTTGCCTCTCTGTAGCATTCGATCTGTGGAACGGAATCTTCTTTTGGCACAATAACGGCCTCTGTAGACTCCGTATCGTCTGGCTCATTGTTCCTTGTCTCCAACTACGATGCACCATCCGTGCAGCTACTGCCCTCCCTTGAGTTTGTGTCTCGATGGCGAATCGAACGTTCTTGACACGTAATAGATCTTCCAAAAAACAATTAATAAAAGGAAAATGTCCCGCTTGTAGCCCTTATCCCATCACTCAGCTAACATTTTCACTACATCATTCTAGTTCCTCGTATTGAATTATTACATCTGGAGGAGGGAAGAGGGGAGGAGGAACAAAACAAGTGAATGCAAGCTAGATGACTTTTACAAACATACTTGGCTTACCTTTTTTCCAAGCGCGTTGTTATTTTTATAGTTGCTTCGCAGTACACATACTCTTTATGGTCTTTGTTGTTATACATATTTTTTTCTCAAAATTAGTACAACGCATCATTATAGCACTAAGACTATATGTAGAAAAATTTCCACGAAATAATGTTAGTACAAGTATTCGGTTATAAACATATATTCAAAAACCAGATAGAGCAAATCCCACTTTTGAGTTCTGCAGTGAATTACGAAATTTTGTGTTTGGAATTTCCTTGTATCCAATGAACAGCATCTTTACAGGAGCTGTTGAAACTAATGCATTAGGTTAGAATGTGGTTCATATCAGGATTTTAATATTATATTATTTCGTAAACTTGCACTTAATTAAATGTACGCTGACTGTAATAATAACTCTGACTGTCTTCGATATCCAACAGACGTCCTTTCACACTGTCTACAGACGTACCCACATCTGCGGAACGGAGCCCTGCAGCAGGAGGTGGATAGTTTAAGACGTGTGGAAGTCTGCTGCTTGAGACATTCCCTTTATTTCATAACGCCGTATACAATCAGGTCATTGACGAATAACACGCTAATCATGCGGTCCACAAAGGCTTTCTCTATCATCGGCACCTTCTACTATAGACAGTACAACCTTAACTATACCTACCTGTGGATATCCACTTTGACTATTTCCCTATCATATGTAGTGATTGCGTCTGCGAGCCCATACCATTTGGAAGTAGATTTATTTGTGTGTAGAACCGAATATTATTTACGTTAATTTTTGATGATGATGATAATGATGTTTGGTTTGTGGGGCTCTCAGCTGCTCGCTTATCAGTACCCGTACAAATTTCCAACCTTTGCTCAGTCCAATCTCGCGTATAGAAACGCATTTTTAGTGATGTTTCCTAGTATTTGGCTGACAGCATTAGAATCAGTGGTGTTGAAAAGGACGTCGGTCACATTTATTAAGATTATGAGATTATGAGATGAGTAACTTCTTTACAACTGTATCAACCAGTTTTCACTGAAAAAGGCTCCCGTCCATTGCATACTGTCGAGTTACCATGATTTGAAAATTCCGTACGTTGTGAAAAGGGACAACAGACAAGGACAGCTGCCCTGTACAAAACAATTACACTAGAGCTTTCAGTGATCAACCGGCCAAACTGCAAGTAATGTTACTGGTATTTTATTTTAGTTAGATTCTGTTTAACGTTTCTGAAAGCATGAATTCCGAATCAGATCTCAACGGGAAATAATTCGTAAAAAGTGTAAAAGAGATATATAAAATACTGGTAGTTATAATGAAACTGTGATTAAAAAGGTCAAAATTAAAGGACTTGAAGACATATACCACAACGTAAATCTGTGAAGGCAAAAACTACCGGATATAATTGAAATTTTCACTCTGGAGTGGAAAGTGTGCTGATATGAAACTTGCTGGTACGTTAAAGCTGTGCCGGACAGAGTCTCGAACTTAGGGTTCAAAATGGTTCAAATGGCTCTGAGCACTATGGGACTTAACATCTGTGGTCATCAGTCCCCTAGAACCTAGAACTACTTAAACCTAACTAACCTAAGGACATCACACACATCCATGCCCGAGGCAGGATTCGAACCTGCGACCGTAGCAGTCGCGCGGTTCCGGACTGAGCGCCTAGAACCGCTAGACCACCGCGGCTGGCCGAACTTAGGGTCTTTGCCTTTTGCGGCCAAGTACTTTACCGACAACCACCGAAGTGCACGACTCAAAACCCGTCCTCGCAGCTTTACTTCCGCCAGTACTACTTCTCCTACCTTCCAAACTTCGCAGAAGCTCTCCTGCGAAACTTTGAAGACTGGAACTCCTGGAAGAAAAGATATTGCGGAGACATGACTTATTAGTCACAGCCGGGGGGGGGGGGGGGGGTTCAGAATGAGGCTGTGGTTAAGCCATGTCTATGCAACATATATTGCCGGCCGCTGTGGCCGAGCGGTTCTAGGCGCTTCAGTTTGGAACTGCGCGACCGCTATGATCGCAGATTCGAATCCTGCCTTGGCCATGGATGTGTGTGATGTCCTTAGGTTAATTAGGTTTAAGTACTTGTACGTTCTAGGTAACCTAGTCAAAACTGGGGTAATGTTTCTAATAAGTTTGAATTGATGTTATAATAAACCACGTTTTCATTGTTGAACTTAGCGAAATATTTGACCTCACTGTTAAATTTAACAAAGGCGATATCCTTCAAGGACTGCTGACTAAAATGTACGTTCACCGTGAAACGCCACCAACTGACAACCGAAAATTACAAGCCTGTAATGTTCTTTACCGTGTTTTGTGCTATGGAAAGAAAAATGAGGTGTACAATAAACCTTTTCTGAGTTTGCGTGTCACAATTAAGAATAAGACGTCTCATATTACTTCTGGTAGCAGGTGGGATTCCAAAAGAAAATCGAGGTAAGAATAAAGATTGTAGAACTAAGGCTGTTCCTGGAGAGACTGTTGAGAAAGTACATGAACACGCTGTCTTTTCCTGTTAAGGAGGCAAGAAATGTACATCGGGGTATCAAATACCTCAATGCTGACCTCACTTTTAAAATTATGGAATCTCTTTTTCGTACAAAACACCAGGATATCAAAGTAATTTAAGGGTTTTATTTAAAATATTTCAATGAAAACTTCGGTTATACTTTTGGTAGGCCACAGAAAGATGTACACGCCACATCCGAAGAATGAGACATAAAATTTCAAAGAACTTCCTCAATTATAATGAAAAGCTCGTTTCAGTTACAGAACTATTGGTACACGAAACAGAAGAAAAAAGTTAAGAAAAACTGAATGACGTCAAAAGTATGGTGTAAGGATCGAGAAAATGTTGCACATATTTGTTTCGACTGCATGCAGAATCTGCCTTTACCACACATTCCTGTACAGGAAGTTTTTCACCTACGGAAGCTGCGGGTGTATGTATTATGTATATATGATATGAAGAAAAGGACATCGGAGATTATTTACATCATGAAGGTGTGGGACAAAGAGAACCATAAAAAGTTTGCACTTTTCTAAATGATTATGTCAGAAATAATATACCAGGAACAGCAAACAGATTGCATTTGTTTTCCGATGCTACCCTAGTAAAACGGAATAATACCGTTATTTCATGCCTAATGACGCTGGTTTCCTCTGCACTAGATGATAAAGTTATCCAATGCTACCCAGTAAGGAGTCACTCATTTCTGCCCTGTGATCTTAATTTTGTCGTTATAAAGATACACTGGAATCGAACTGATTGTGTTTAAACCCACTAACAGACTACGCTAAAATTTTGGTGGAGGCTAGTTAAAGCTGCAAGTTAACAAGTGTATGTGATGAAGAAAGTTTTTCAGTTTGTTTCAAAAATTGTATGAAAAAATATTTTAAGAAAAAAGTTTTATCCACTGAATATTAAGGAAGAATATTCTTGAACAGAATAACGGTTCTGAAAATCAAAATACAACATGTTTGAATTCAACAAACACAACAAGGGAGTTTTGAAAACTTATGACTTTATGGACGGGTTGATATGTGGTAGTTTTGTGTTGGCAAATACGATTCTTTACAGAAAACGCGTGCTTGGAGAAGTGTCCGATTAACTCGAAAAAAGTGGAGGACATTAAAAAATTCCAGCAATATATTCCAGGAGAACATTTTATCCCCTTCTATGAGGAAATCTGTAAGTGGTCAACAAAGGACGGAGAAGAAGCTGGTTAAAATGCATTACGTCAAACCTTATGACGCAAAATCTTGTACGTAAACGCATTTTACGTGTAAATATGTCTTAGACAGCGCCATTATTTTTACTGGTGTTTAGTTTTCTAAAATCAAAATAGTTTAAGCTATATTATGTTTGCTCTAAAATATTTTCCTTGCCTTGGTTTTGAAAGGGGTATCAGCCTCCTTACTTATTATTTTTTGTATTAGCTCAAAAAAATTCTAAGGAAAGTTAATTTTCCGAAAGTTAGGGCTTGTGGACTAACGCCGATTTGAAACCACTTAGTGATTTGTGTATTCAGATCGACTTACAATTGTTCTTAGATTGGAGTGCAATACACATCCAGCAACAGATTTGTGTTGAACAGAGCCCAGCTATAACAGAGAAACTATGTTTTGTCGGAAAGGTGGACAGTTCACAGTGAAATGCTTCTGTGAATTTGATAAAACTATTTAGGCGTAAATAATTATTTCCAGTGTTTGCAATTTGACTGTCCACCCTTTCAGTCTCTCACTATCACATCATGTCGAAATACAGTCTGCACTGTATTTCATCTATATGTAAACGACTTGGACTTACCTAAATCTTCCATATAGTTAAAAATTTAGTTGACACACTATAAAAAACTAGTTTCTTAGGGAAAGTGGAAACAGTAACAGCCCATTTGTATAAAATATTAGCGATGTTCCGAGTATGTCGAACCTGATTTAAAACTGTAGCTTTCGAAGATGACCACAATCTTTTTTATCAGGAGATGAACTTCAGCAGCAAAATTAGCCTTCTTTAAGATAGCATTCAAGCTTCTAGTTGGTCTGGAATAGTATAGGAAGATAGTAAATGGGCCAGTTTGCACTTAAAAGACCTTAAAAAGTGCAGGTTATCTAGAAACTCAATTGCTGTACTGCACATGGCGTCACAAGCCATACTTTCTGATCAATGACGTCATCGTAGTCATGTGACAAAATGCACTGCCTCCCCTCCCCTCTCCAGCCAATAACATAATAGTGCTAATACTAAACAGCTAATAACAGTGCAGTATTTTAGCGACCATTAAACTGAAACACCCATTCACAATGTAGGCCCTAAGCCCCTAAGCAGCTATCTTCGCTGTGCTCAAAAGTATCTGAACATTCTGAATTTCTTGTGCCAAGTTCAAAATTATTCATCCAGAAAATTATGTAAAGGGTGCACCTTCCAGTATTTCCATATCTAAATTTTGTCATCGACATACACACACACACACACACACACACACACACACACATTTATCTGTCAAATTCCTGCCTAACTATCAAATTAAGTACCCTGATGCTATTTTCATGCTTAAATGGTTATAAATAGCATGCTAAACAGACAATTGACATTTCATGTGAAATGTAATTGAGGTGATGTGACAAAACCTACGTCAACAACCTTATAATTGCAGAAAACGCGTGTTGTATAAAATACTGTGCTAGGCAGGCAAGCACTAAAACATATATGCCTTCTAAATTACAGCCAGCTACTGGATGGATATAATTAATTGCATTTTGAGGCCTATATTTAATGCAAGGCTAAATGGAGTCTGATGTTAAATATTTCCCCACTTACGCTGTCCTTTGTCAAGTGTTACAATGGTTCCTCGAAGTCGGAAATACACAAAGACTGTTGACATTTCAATCTGATGCTATGTTATTGGTGTTTCGTAGAGTTCACTGTCATCACTTGATATATTTACAAGTTTTTCAGTAATGTTTTATCTTAACAAACACCATTTTTTGGAGGAAGAAGACAATAGCATCATGTTCTGCACTAGAAAAATATAATGATGATACTGACTGGCAATTATTGTTTTTACTACAAATGGTTCAGACATACTGAAGGTTACGTAAAGAAACAATTTTCATGCAACGTTGTAATATTTACCAGTCGCAACTATCACACCAATGCTCTCTAAGACCCATAATGAAGTGCTAAATAATACCAAAATAAATGACGTGAAACACATCCAATGTAGCCCAGACATACAAATTGACGGAACATCATTTTAAGAAGGAAGAAAGAATGTACATTGACAAGATTTTTGTTGTGATGTAACACCGAAATTGCATACTTCTGTAATACGCAAGGAGGACATTATAACACGGAAACGTGTCACATTACAAAACACAAGCAAAGTAAAGCAAGGCAGAAATGAAACGTGGCCAAAGATAATGGCGAAGTAAGACAGAGATGGAAGGTCTACATCTCGAGAATACAGTCCTTGGCACCAAAATAATGTTATTTATCATAATAAGTAACATGTTCTAGTACATAAGAAGACACTCCGTGCTTTAGGTAACACTAAGTATAATTTCAGATCTGTGTTAGTGTTTGAAAATTAAAAATTAGCACCAAAATGAATGTATTATTTCTTAATTACGTAATATTTTGAGGACAAAACCAGACATGGCACTAGTGTCACAACTTAATTGTTTTACAATATTTAAAAAAAGAAAAACATATGGCTTGTACATTCATACTATTGATAAAATTACAGATTAAGCAGTACTTGAAAACATCTGCCGGGAAAGCTTGAAGAGCCACGTAAGCAGTACTTGTTGACGATCAGAATTAGACTGCTGTGCCATACTTCTGAAAGCACAATAGACACTTAAATGAAGTATTTCCATATCTAAATTCTCTGTATTACTAATTAAATTAACGCATTTTGCTTTTTCTACTACAGAAATAAATTATATGTTCGTAGACAACTGCAGCTCGACTTCTGTGCCATACCTTAATAACACACACTAAATCCATCAAAATACATGAGAATTGGTTCAGTAACATAGCAAAAAGTACATGAGAGCTACTGCAGACATACCTTAAAGCGCAATGTGTGCTTTAGATAAGAATTAAAATAGTAAACAGAGTCATTTCCACAATCCAGTTCACCAAAAACTCGTTTCTAAAACAGATTTCGCGATCATGCAAAGGTCTTTGTGTCCCACACTAAGGTGCTAAATTCCTCATGTATTTCCAGACCTTTTCATCTTCTGCTGTCACACAATGGAAACTATGCGACATTTCAGTGAAGCAGTACACTGAACAGTAGTAATGTAGTTTTCGGTGGTATCTGACAAAATGCTAGAAACTTTACTTCCTCTGACACCTCGGTATGCTCTGGATCTTTAGTTATAAAATAAACCTGATGCGTGGTTAGCGTACTGATATGATTGAAAACTTTCAGGCATTAAGCACAAATATGTAGTGGTCCATTATGTTTGGACAGTTGCGGAGATATGGTACAGAAGATGTTTCTGCTCCAGCAGTAATGTTGTTTACATACACACACACACACACACACACACACACACACACACACACACACACACACACATACATACATACAAACATTAATTCTTCTTCCATAGATCATGAATATGATATTTCGTAATGATGTAGAATCTGTCACTTTAACAGCACTGGAGATGAGAAATAGATCAGCCAGATTGCGAAGGTTTTCTGAAGGTATTAAATGAAGTGGAGCAATGTCTATATGGTTTCTTATACCATGTGACTTGGTTTTCTGTACATCACACACATTTACAGAACTGTGGTTGTAGCGCCTCACAAATTCTGGAATGTCCTGGAGTTTGATGAAGAATGCAATGTAATGATGTTTATAGTCCTTGCAGATGTTATTGCCATGAAAATTATTTTGTTGACATTCATGTTGACGTTTACTGTCACCAGCCATATTGGACTACACAAAATATGTATTACCAACTTTTTGACGTTAATAGTGGCCGTTTTACAATTTTATCATGAGGGATCAGGATGTAAGAAAATCTCCACTTAACAGGCCGAAAATACAGATTTGGATCTATAACCACAGAATTTTGTCTGAAGGCTCCCCACAAGCCTGTTCCTTAAACTATGAGAAGATTCCTTGCACAACTACATCAGTGAAGTCCTACACATTTCACACCTTGCTGTTCTCATCATTCTTTGTGAGGGCAAAGTCACAACACAATGTTGTGTTACATTTCATGGTAGGATAACATGTTTCTGCGAGGATTTCAGGAATTCGCACATTTGCACAATTTAGGAACAGGATTGGATGTCTGTAACCGATCGAATTTCCAATGCAAGAATGCGATATTCGACTCAATCGACTATTCAGGATGGCAATATTGTTGCATATCATCAACATTATTTTCAAAAAGATGTGTGGAGAGTCTGGTACTTTCCGTAGAGGTGGGGAACACTGGGGTATGCTGGCTACCTTTTTAACTTTTCCAGACTTTGTTTCAAATGTTTCCATTGACCTTTTTATCTGGCAAAAACTAAATTACAATTTTCTCACTATTCTTCTATTCATAAAAGATATTTACTGCAGTATTACCATCTCGGCCAGTATGTCCTACCCACGGGACAATGTGGTCTAGTAGTTTGAGGTAGTTCTCTGATGTGACTTTATCAATAATTTATTGATGACATTGATAATGTAATTGAAAATATATCGACTTTGAAGCTCGCATATTTTAATATAAATTCCAAAACCTTTAAGACAAAAACTACTATCAAAATTGTTTTTTTACTGTTATAATAACCGTCCTACAGCAAAATAACGACAGAAAAGAATATTTTTACCAGTCTCAATCTGAAGGTGGGATAGGATCTTCACAGTTCAAACATTCACAAACAAGTCGCTTCATGTTATTTTTAACACATAACAGATGTGCCCACGATTTACAACTTTTTCAATGAATCAATCCATTACCTGGTTTTCTATGAGAAAATTGTATAAGACACCTAAGACACGGAGCATACTAATCGTCTTCTTCATTCTGAAGACTTATTAGGAATGCTTAGTTTCCTTCTGCGCTGTTACTGAGGAGTTTTATTATTCATTTAGCTTCGCAATGGTCACGTTTTTCGTAAAAAATGATTTTTATGCAGAATATCCACATTTCTCTTTAAAGTGTTTTTTTTCTGTCTATCGAGGCTTGTTGTCCGCGTTGTAACGCGCCTTTAAATGGAGTATCTGTCAGTGTTGCTGAAGTTCTCTTCATTTCTTTGATGTACTTTCCTTGGTTGCGATTCCATAAATGGCCTGACCTCTTGAGGCGTTTGGAAACACAACAGGTCAGGCGACGTGACGTTTAACTTAACAGGCTCTGTTACTGATATCATAGGCCTATCTTTGTGTTCTTGAGCAGTTGAAATGCCCGTAGCAGCAATTTAACTGCAGCCTACAACATTAGGATCAGGTCTATGCCCGTAGCAGCAATTTAACCGCAGCCTACAACATTAGGATCAGGTCTATCTCTCACGTACGAAGGCAGAAAACCACTCTCAGTAAAAATCTGTGTGTTTAAGGGAGCCAGTATATTTTTGGGCGTAATTTCGTTTGGTAGTGTAGTTTCCGCAGTGTTTGGGAGGTCCTATATTGTTGTTGGTCGTTTGTTTGCTGTCACCCATGCACCACCATACATTACGCGCTGTATTTATAAACTTATCAAAAGGGTCGTAAACAATTATATCTAAGGGCTATAGTTTGTGTTTGCAGTGAGCTGCAGAAGACAAAAGTGTGACACCATTTTCCTTGCAAAAATGATACTATGGTTGTCCTTTAGTAACAAGCAAGGATGATGTTTCGAACATAAAACCTGTGGTGCATGCATTTCAGGAACCTAGTTTCTGTCATCGTCCCTGAGGAAGGGGCGCTACTGTTGGTACCAACAGCACCATCTCTGATAAAACGGAGCTTGAAATTAACACAAAGGAATATAAAAAATGGATGCACACTGTATCCAATTTCCCTATTTGACGTAATTATCTTCGAGCTACTATTCTTTCAGACCTTTGGCCTGTAATGTTTCTAGTTTCATCTAGATTACAGATGTCACCGTGGCCAGTTCCAGTCTTGACTAAACATTGTTCTCGTTCTCAAAAAACAAGGCTGTATTGAGACTGTTGAAGCTAGAACATCGTGTCAAGCCGCACTGCGGAACACAACTATAGAATCATTTGTCCGCAAATTCGTAAATGTGCCCATAACGACGCAGAAATATGAAATTTGGTACACAGATGCCTACACCGTTTCTCTGGGATGGTGCGGAAGGACAGCACCCAGTGTCGTCATTCTCTGGTTCGAAGACGCTTCGAACAGCAAGGTGTTATGTGAAAAGAAAAGGCCAGAGCTCAGAACATGTGATACTTAAAGTGGATTCATAATGTCACATTGGCAGTAGACTTCACTAGAATCCTGCCCAGTGACACCCTGGACATGTCATACGATGGCAAGGTCATCACACCTCTAACCCTAATTTAACACCTTCTTTTGCCGCCTCTGCAATGGACGTAGGAACAGAGTTGAAAGCAAGACATTTTCTTATAGGTAGCCAAGGAATACATTTCAGACACACGTCTCCCGTGAAAAGGGCTTTGATGGCAGATGAATTGCGTCAATGCGAGCACTCCTTTCCTTTGACACTTCTGACACCACTGTACCGTTCAGTCCTGCATCCCCACTGAACGTTATTCTACCCCTTTAGAGCGCAACGCGACCGCAGTTCTTGCTTCTGTTAACAGGTTGGATCCACCAGGCACCGTTCTAAACCGTTCGACAATATCTGAATGTCATCTGAAGGTACAAATGGTGCTTATGCTTTTTCAGCCTTCGTGTTTCGCGCCCTTCTGTCGCCTGATAGTGCGGAAGTGCGACATTCACACAAGCTTGAATAGAACAGGGAAAGGGTCCCTCTAAGATTCCTCAGGTCGATAATACCCTTTTCGCACCTGCTCGCTTTATTGAGAATTCAAAAATTTGACTTTACTGAGACAACCTGCGAAATAGACCTAGGCGCCTGCAGACAGGCATCTGGAATGTGAGGGTTGTCAAGGGACTACCATGCCTACGTACAACTGAATGGCTAACAGCAGGCTTTTGACCCATACGCCATTATTATTATGCCGGGCGAAGTGGCCGTGCTGTTCTAGGCGCTACAGTCTGGAGCCGAGCGACTGCTACGGTCGCAGGCTCGAATCCTGCCTCGGACATAGGTGTGTGTGATGTCCTTAGGTTAGTTAGGTTTAATTAGTTCTAAGTTTTGGCGACTGATGACCTCAGAAGTTAAGTCGCAGAGTGCTCAGATCGATTTGAGCCATTTTTGAACCATTATTATTATCTCATTTTACACACAAATACCAATCGTTATTCACCCAATCATCAACACTACCTAGCATCACTCTTTCAGTATCCCACTCTTCGATGGGTCACTTGAAAACTCCTCCCTTCAACCCACACCCTCCTCAGCATCATTCCACCACTTCCACTTCCCAGCTAAATTTGCGTGTCATCAAACATTTAATTCCGATCTGGTCATCAAGCCACTATAGAAATCTTTCAGTGAAACCTACCATAGAACCAAAAGAACGACGACTCTCATACCACTCAAACCATTTATAACCACATTAATATCATCTACTGTAACTAACGAACTCAGCAATCTTCGGCGATTAATATTTTTAATTCCCACTTTGTTATTCGTGGTATTTCTTTAAATGAAAAAGATGCCAGACTGCCCTAGACGGGATTGGAACACCATAAAATAAAAAATCCTGTCAATACAAAGTACCGCATGCAACTTAATCGTATAAAGCAAAAGTGCAAACATTCTATCACAAACATTTTTTTTCCTCTCGTACAGGCGTGATGCCGGAACGCATAAGGATGAAAGAAATAAAATAAATGCTGGTGGTCGAGATGAGAGTTTTGTTACTGAAACTAATAAGATGTTATGCGGGTTAACAGCGGCGCAATTATCTTTCCCAAGATCTGTTGCTAATATGGTAATTTCCAAGAATGTTTGTCTATCGAAGCCGCGGGCTGCAGACTATATATATCGAAACGAGCGATTCTAAATCGATCATGCGACTGTGGTGGCGGGCGTTATGATAAATTGTTTGTGAGATGCTAGGAAAACCCAAATGATTTATCACGGTAGTGAGTGGGATGTCTGGTATCGTAGACGTTTCTTCGACTGATTGCCTAACCTGTAAGAATCTAATTCCGTGCTAATGCAATGTAGAAAAATTTTAAATTTTTCTCGGAAATGTGACACTCTATGCACATTTTTGAGTGACAGTGGCAGAGTCTACCCCGGTTACGACAAGAAGGGAATGCTTCCCGTAGCATACACATCAAATGGGCTTTTCATGACGACAACGTCGACGACGAGTAAGGTAAGGCGTTTCCTTTGTAATTACAACTATTTTAGTACCGCTCTTCCTTTTTCCGTTGCTGTAGTGATCACTATAAACATCCTCATAACACCTGCCATCACAGTCGCGTGATTGATTTAGGGTCGTACGTTCGATATCTATCGTTTGCAGCTCGCGGCTTCTATTGGCAAAC
This sequence comes from Schistocerca serialis cubense, assembly GCF_023864345.2. NCBI lineage: Eukaryota > Metazoa > Arthropoda > Insecta > Orthoptera > Acrididae > Schistocerca > Schistocerca serialis. Next base: position 296,126,771 of record NC_064641.1, read on the forward strand.
ATTCTTGGAAATTACGGCTAATATATTTAATATTCTTAGCTCCTTTATAAATTCTTCTAAAATTCTTTGTTGTTCCACATCTTTTATCTCTAACAAAAATGTTTACTTCGGGAAAGAAAAGCTACATTTTGAGAATTGATTAACGTAAGAAATTGAATGCTTAACGCTGAATTTCAGACATTATGATGTAGTTTATCATACAGAACAACGTGCGAGAACACGACGGTTTACGAAGCCAAGTTAAAATATCGAGTGGTATGCTAAAAATGGCTTTCACCACGTCAGCTTTTTCTGAGAGTGGCTCGCGATGGCCAGACGCACAAGAGGCGGAGTTCCGCAGCCCCCGGAGTTGTGGTGTTATCCGCGTCTGCCGACACAGCCGCTGCCTTATTTCACGGGCAAGTTACTGTTTCCCCGGCACGCTGTGGCGCTGAGGCAGACCTCTTAAGTGGCGGCTCACTCAGATGATTGCATTGTGGGAGAGAGCTGCAGCAGCGACGGCTATTGCAGCTGAGACGCCTCGTAAACAGGGTGCGCGGTGCGCCGCAGCCAGCACCTCTCTGTGGCTCGTGAGTGGTCACGCCCCGCTGTATTTCTGTTCTGCTCTGCTCTGCACTCCCTATGCCAGAAGAACACCGCCAAGTAACAGTAGGCTATTAAATCTGCGAATTACGTACACACTTTTCTAAACATTCTGCGTGGTGTCTGTTTGTTCTATATCGTGTCTCCCTACCACTTTCGCGCAACGACGCTCTGAGCGTGTTTTTTAGGGAATTGACTAGTTTGAACCTGGGACCTGTTGCTGGTAAGGAGACGCCAGACCACACATGACATGTAGAATTCAGAATAGTTCAGTGAGACTAGCGATGATATAACCAAATACTTAATGATTTCAGCGTCAGCTCCACTGCACTCCCTATAAATGAATCTTAATACTAACTAAATTTAGTGAAAGGGGTTCAAGGCTTTCCTATTTTTAGTTAGCTGGTAAAATAACGTCGAAAAAGCAGTTAAGTTTACCATTGGAAATTTTATTCTACTCACACTATTGATAAAAGGAAATGTTTTAATACAGGATGGTAAAAACGAATATTCCCTGAGTGGGTTTCCAAGTTCTACAATGGATTGAAGGATGACCTATGCCATATCACATCTATAATCTAGGTTTAAATTAAGTTTCACAAAAGAGAACACTATCAAAATGGTCTACAGTGACCCTCAATTATCTTTAATTATTTATCTAACTTGTCGTAAATTACAGTGGCTGATGTGGCTTCTCAATAACTATATAACAGAAAAATCATTGCGTTTCAGATTTTTACTTCAAGTGGCAAATGTGAACACCATGAGCTTTAGTTGACGATCGACACTAGTATTACGTAAAGGGGATGTAACAGATGAGACTTCTGCAGTTCAGAGTGAAGCTTTATGCGCTGTTATGCGGCATCGCGTGCGTTCATTACCTTGTTGGTGTTCGTCAGGGGGCGGCGGACAGCACAGCTCCGCTCACCTCGCCGTCTCCAAAGCAACTTCTCTTAACTTCTCCTTACTACAATTTACAGAAGTTGGTTTAAAGAAAACTATCTGGCTGGGTTTTCATCTGACCAGTCAGGGTCTCAATGTTAACCTTAAGCTCCGCCTACAAAAATTCTGTCTATCCAATGAGAAACGTTATACTTTTCGTGGTGGGGCAATGTTTTTAAAGTTTGCAACGTAGCAGAGGCGCGAAAAAGTCTCACGCTAAAACTTGCAGCTGGTGTGGTCCTTTTAGCGTTATCGTAACATCTATACTGTTCTTCTGGAGGGCTCTATCTTTTAACATGGGCTGGGGGGTGGTCCTAACGTAACAGAGACGCGAAAAAGTCTCACGCTAAAAACTTGCGGGTGGTGTAGCCCTTTTTGTATTATCGTAGGATCTATAGTGTTCTTCTGGAGGGCTCTAGCTTTTAACATGGGCTTGGGGGGTGGTCTTAACGTAACAGAGACACGATAAAGTCTGACGCTAAAAACTTGCGGGTGGTGTCGTCCTAGCAGTTAGCTGGCGACGTGGGTGTCCGTCCGTCCCCTTCTCGTAGGGCCTTCCAGCTTAACTCGGTTCTGCTCTCGGCTTCTGTTCTCGCTTCCCCCCTCGGAATTGCGTCTGTCTCACGGTGGGAGACATGCATTTAGGCATTCTTGTGTTAGTCTGTGGTATTCCATTTGCTCACTCGTTACTCGTATTACTTTGGTTAATTTAATGTCACGATTAATTCGGAGCTATGTGACACACTACTGGATTTGCTTATCATGTCAGGGTTTTCATGGAAGGAGTTGGATTTGCCTGACACCTTACAGTTTCACAAAACTTCTGAAAATTCAATATGCTTCATACAATCTCCAGTCTCTACCTACCGTTTAATTTACTCTCTAGCTATCTACTTAAAAGGCTTAATTGTCACAAATGCCGTGCCTTCTGTTTTTAAGAAACTAAGGTGCCACCCTTAAAGGATCACTTTGTTGTCCGTCTGTTTGTCAGGTATCAGGTTGAAATTTATGTCAAGAACTAAGACCTGCGCTCCCTTAATGGTGGAAATCATTTAAGCTTCTAAGTCAATAAAATCAAAATATATGACCATATTTGTCACATTGTTGACGCAAACTCACTCATCAAAACCTGGGGTACTTCTTGTTGACCCAGAATCATGAAATCTGACAGAAGGCAAAATTTCACAGCACAAGTAATGTAAAGTATCCGAAAACTGTTAGCTTGTAATCTTCTTCTGCTACTACGGCCACATTGGGCCACAGCGGCCAATCATTTTCTGGTCATCCTTTTCAGTAGGTTGTCTTTCCGAATTGCCCATTACGTTTCATTCCTTTTGATCTTTCTTATCGCTCCTCTTCTGTAAACACACTTTTTATTGCTTGTGAATTGTCTATTTTGGTTTAAATTTTACATTTATGTTTTCAGTGCCTATCACTTTTCTTTTTGTTTTTAAAATCGTCCAGGGTTAATTCTTCCTGCCGCGGTCTGAGCCGCCTTTTCAAGGTCCGCGCGGTTCCCTCCCGTCGGAGGTTCGAGTCCTGCCTCGGGCATGGGTTTGTTTTGTCCCTAACGAAAGTTTAAGTAGTAAGCAGGCTTAGAAATGAATGTCCTCAGCTGTTTAGTCCCATAAGATCTTACCACAATTCGCCCTGATGTCTTTTACCCAGCCTACGTGTTGCTTCGTTTTCCAAAGTCTATCTATAATTTTTCTTGGTAATCTGGTTTCTGATGTGTTCGTAATGTGAACAAAAGAAGAGATCCTTTCGTATAGTATCAGTAACGCGCTTCAATTCACTACGCACAATTGTCGCTACCTGCCATTGTCCATCTTTTTGATATTTCTTTCTTCTGCATGCCCTAGCTGTTCCTCTCCCTACCCTTGGGATTTTGTCGTTTCTGTTTCTCTGGGTGACATTGAAAAGAGTTTCACTTCCGTATGTCACCTCATGGTTGATCCAACGTCTTGAAGAAACTTTAGTTTATTTTTGGCTAATAGACTTTTTATTGCATGTTGACCATGTTATCAATAAAATCAAGAAATATTTTTTGGCCATTTTGAATCCTTCTGTCTGTCTGTCCGCCTCTTGAGCTCTTGAGACCACATTTTCTTCCCTTGGATCGGAAGTTCAAAGTGGGGGAGGTGGGGGGGGGGGGGGGGGCAGCCGGTGTGGCCGAGTGGTTCTAGGCGCTTCAGTCTGAAACCGCGCGACCGATACGGTCGCAGGTTCGAATCCTGCCTCTGGCATGGATGTGTGTGATGTCCTTAGTTAGGTTTAAGTAGTTCTAGGATCTAGGGGACTGATGACCTCAGATGTTGAGTCCCATAGTGCTCAGAGCCATTTGAACCCTGTTCCTAGTAGTTTGGTCACTCTTGTTTTAGGACGGCTCATCCGTTGGGGTGTGCCCGCTGACGCGTGGACCTTGAACTGCCTATTAAGATAACTGTCTTTTCTGCCTAAATATTGTTGTTATACATGAAAGGGATTTCACGAATGAGTTCAGTGGAATATGTAGCTGTATAGTCGGTGGAATTCCGTTGTTCTATGATCTATTTATTGGTCTAAGGTTCCCGTTGGGGAATATACTCTTTTACTTAAAATTCGTTATTTAATATTCTGTACCGTTGCTTGTTTTACCAATGGGGATTTAGTCCCAGTAAGTTCCTGTTAAATTTGTGGGCAATTATGGTTGTCATCTATATTTATATGGGGCTATTGGTTATTTAGTTATAAGGGAGGATCTTCGCTTAATTTGATTCATTCCATACAGTCTTCTAAATGATATTTTTTACTGGTGGCCATTGGAAAACCGGTTTTGTAGAAGATTTTGTAAAACGGTTTTTGGGTATATGTGTAATAACTCCTTGTGAACTACAAGTCTGTGTTCGCATTTCCCTGTGATTGCCATCGTAAGCGTATTTGACCGTCGCTGACATAGAAGATCGCAAACCTTCTTTCTTTCCCGTCTGGGCAAGCTGTTCTGTGACTAGGGTAAATGTAAAGCTTGTTGAGACAAGTTAAATGCTAGGTATAATGAAGTCGACAATAGGATTGTAATACTGGCATTTAATTTTGATGTTTCCCGTAATTGACAGAAATTACAAAAATGTGAATTTTCTTTGACCACCCACACACTCCTGAGAATGGCACATCGACTAATTTGCAATTACGCACCCAATTTCCGGCAGCTACGCTGATGAATACTTGGAACCCCGGAAGGATAACTACGAGATCAAAAATACTATATAAGCTGTTGGAAGTGGTTAAGCGTTGTTGAAAATCTCGCTTCTGAGCGCACAAAGAGTTCTAAGCGCAGAACTCTGCATGGAACGCGCGTTGGTGCAATGCTGCGATACAGACCGTATATATCCCTTCGAAGACGATGGCCAAGGCGCCATCTCCAAGTCGATACCGCTCGATGGCTCAAGGCGGAGTCCTCTTTCCCCACAATTCTCCGTCTTCCACACGTACGAAAACGCGGATGAAGAATACTCAGTTTCGACCAATGTCGAACGCTCTAAACCGACGAAATCCCTCTAACGCCATTTCTGACATTCTACCCAATGATCTAGTAGGTCATATCGACCCTAGCAAACGAAATTCCCGTCTTCGCCACGTGTTGCCCAGCACAGGTGGCTCCGTATGCCGGGCTATCCCCAAAAGCTCCGTATTGTCCCACGTTTCCGGTGACCGCTACCTGCCGCCCACGGCGGCCCGGCGAGCTACGGCCAGCTGCAGACTTCATATTCCACAATTCTCAACTTCCGACACTTTTCACCAACGCTATAAGTTAGTGACTTAATAATGCAGACATGCAGGGAATACTACTCTACAGTGCCTCATATTCATCATAATTCAATAAAATCATGATCTGTTGCTGTTGCCAGTCTCTTTATGATTAATACTAATGTTAGTAAGCTAACGTCTAAATGCCCAGCTCCTGGCACCTTACACCTTTTGCGACTGGTCTGAGGACTTTCAATTTCACGCCCCAACATTCTTACGGTCGGTTTGTACCTAGATTACATCACTATACTTTCTCTATATGAAGGTGGCCAGTGAAAAATTACGTGAAAAGGCACCTACTTCGCAAAAAATATCGTTATCTGGTCTCAGCAGCCCAAGATAGGATCAATGAGACACTTTTAAAGTACTGTAGGACAGAAATTTCCAGCAGATAAAAATAACTGTAAAATTAGTGAAAATGGTTAAAAATTACATCCTGTCTTCGAACCTGCTTACAACGAGCAAAAAGAAGAACATATTACCTACTGTGGCATCACTCAGAGACGAGACCGTGGCCTTTCGGCTGGGTAGCTGAGTTTGAAAGTAAGCAGCTCAAATCAAACATCAATTAATGGGAAGGACATCTGGATTATCGTGAGTACTACATCAGTTGTTCCAATCTTCTGAAATAGAAGTGGGTCGAAACATACAGGAACATCACGCAGTGTTATTTTAATTTAATATCCACAGCTAATTTCTGATTTCTTGTTATTATTTAAAACGTAGCACACGTGGGCTATTTCACTATCTTGGGCTTTTCCTACCGTTTTTACCGAACCAGAACGAGAGTCCGGTTGCGCAGCCAGTAGAAAGGAGTGATGTCCCAGGAAAACTCCTAGAATTATTCCACTCAGTCGCATAGCTAGTGAATGTTTTTGAGCAATTAATTAACATTTCATTTGAACATTCCACGTTTACGAACCTCAGAACAGATCACTCCTCGACGTGGAGTATTGATGATTTAAGCAGTTTATTATTGCACAAATGGTTTCAAAATATTACGCTAACATAGCATCGTAAAATATATTGCACACTAACAACCTATGTTCCTGTTACTCTTTGCTGTTAGGCCTGTCCTGCGTTTAGCATATCGGCTACTGAGCGCGCTGGGTGCAGCCGGCTGCAAATTATGCCCCATGAGGACACGAATTATTTCTGCAGCCTGGCATCAGATGCCATCCTCGATTCCTGCAGGCATCTGCTTTTTATGACATCATCACACGTAGTATGGAAGATGACCTATCATTTGATAGCACTGACTCCAGAACCGGCGACCGTTCTCTGGTTTGGAACTGAAAGCTTACACAAGAGTGATGATGTTGGCTGCAGGTTTTCAAGTTCCACTATCGAGTGGAGAATTGTGCGACTCCCGTCACACTCACTCCGCTCAATACGTTAAGCGTGAACAACGCTCATGAAGGTTTGCAGAGTTTGGCTAGAGGAGTTCCTCCCCAGACCCGGCAAAAACTGACTTGCTAGTTCCAGAGAGGTAAAAAAATCAGCCACACTTAGTATCAGACGATACTACTCCTTAGTTCAAACCCAGGAATTTAAATGCTAACATTGTATTGTATTGCATATTAACCGGTGACCTAGAATCGATGGAGAGGCTCCGTCCCCGCCGCAGCCGCAGTGGTCCACAACCCCATGACGACTACCGCACCCCTCCGCCGCTCCACACCAAACCCAAGGTTATTGTGCGGTTCGGCCCCCGGTGGAACCCCCCCCCCCCCCCCCCCCCCCCAGGGAACGTCTCACACCAGACGAGTGTAACCCCTATGTTTGCGTGGTAGAGTAATGGTGGCGTACGCGTACATGGAGAACTTGTTTGCGCAGCAATCGCCGACATAGTGTAGCTGAAGCGGAATAAGGGGAACCAGCCCACATTCGCCGAGGCAGATGGAAAACCGCCTAAAAACCATCCAGAGACATGCCAGCTCACCGGACCTCGACACAAGGCCGCCGGGCGGATTCGTGTCGGGGACCAGGCGCTCCTTCCCATTCCAGAAAGCCGTGCGTTAGACCGCTCGGCTAACCGGGCGGGCAATGCTAACATAGTCCGACTTATAAGCGGTGGGGGGTCAACATCATGCCCGCGTACGAGTATGAAAGCAAAGTACGCTGAAACCAGAGGAGAATAGTCACAAAATTACTATTGAAATGAATATCGCGAATATGGGCTGGACGCAGGCGATGGTGGAATGTTCATAGTCGCTAATAATATGTCAATACCTATCGAAACTAGTACGGATTTCGAATGCGAAATAACTGTGGTGAATGTATGAGTGATTTGAGGGCCGATCAAACCTTGTAATCGGGTACTTTTGCAGTCTCTTTCCTTGCTTCACAATCCTTAGTGGAACAAGTCGCACATTAATATCTTGGTCAAGTTACAGTATTAGGGGAGATTACAGCTTACCAACTGTAGGTTAAGAGACTCCAGTGATTAGGGCAGGTGGTGGAGACCAATATTCGTCTGGTGTTGATCTAAATGCCTTCCCTAAAAATTACTTAAAGCAGTTTGAGAGCCGACAGTTGTGGGTTTTATTGGTTAATAGCAGTCCCGAGCTTTTCGACTAAACTAATGTGAAACAGGAAACAGTGATGATAAAGCCAGCATAGCATCACTGATTATCAAGCTTCAATTAGTAACTGCGACAAGGAAAAGGTTTTAGGTTACCTGAGCAGCCAACATCAAACATTCGTCACTTGGATCTTTAATGTTGCGTGCAAATGGGTAAAATAGAGAGTGCTGTACAGTACGCATAGACAGGTTCCGAGTAGAGTTAGGAGGAATAGGATAGACCTGTGAATGAACTTGCTCCCCTTCTACCAACTGGAGGAACCAAGTATTTCAAGTGACTGCAAAAAATGTGCAGGTCATTCCCATATTCAAGATGGGTCCTCGAATAGACACACACAACTATAGGCCTTTGATTCTGACGTCAGTCTATCGTAGAAATTCGGAACTCGATTCATTCTGGCGTATTTTGACCTTTCTAGAGACCGGAAATCTGCAAAATGGATGTCGCAATCTTATGAAATCCAACTCTGTCCGCTTGTCCACGAGGTCCCGCAGAACGCCGTAGATACTGTCTCTTTTATGGAAACCACGTTCCTGGATTTCTGGTAGGTGTTCGTTACGTTTCCATACTCTCACTTAACGATCGAAATACGATCTTACGGAATATCAGACCACCATAGTGATTGGATCGAGGAGTTTGCAGCAAACAGAACACAGCATGTCGTTCCTGACGAAGGGAAATTTTTATAATAGAGGTAGAGTTGGATGTAATCTAAAGAAGTGTCAAAGGATCATTACTCTTAAAAAATATATGAGTAACTTAGAGTATAACATAGAAAGACGTACAGGGCGACAATGGTTGAATTATACGAAAAAACCCTAAATTAGTTACAAAGAATAGGGTGCACACCCTTTGTTCAACATGTGAACGTCACTACTGATTTGCCTGCCATCACTGGCGATGATGTTGCGCAGACGAACAGCGAAATTCTGCATGACCTGCTGAAGTGTCGCAACATCGGCGCAGTCGATGTCCTTCTGAATGGCTATTTTCTGCTCAGTAATTGTTTTGGGGCTATTGATGTATACCTCGTCTTTAATACAGCGTGTTTCAAAAAGGTACGGCCAAACTTTCAGGAAACATTCCTCACACACAAAGAAAGAAAATATGTTATGTGGACATGTGGCCGGAAACGCTTACTTTCCATGTCAGAGCTCATTTTATTACTTCTCTTCAAATCACATTAATCATGGAATGGAAACACACAGCAGCAGAACGTACTAGCGTGACTTCAAACACTTTGTTACAGGAAATGTTCAAAATGTCCTCCGTTAGCGAGGATACATGCATCCACCCTCCGTCGCATGGAATCCCTGATGCGCTGATGCAGCCCTGGAGAATGGCATATTGTATCACAGCCGTCCACAATACAAGCACGAAGAGTCTCTACATTTGGTACCGGGGTTGCATAGAGAAGAGCTTTCAAATGCCCCATAAATGAAAGTCAAGAGGGTTGAGGTCAGGAGAACGTGGTGGCCATGGAATTGGTCCGCCTTTACCAATCCATCGGTCACCGAATCTGTTGTTGAGAAGCGTACGAACATTTCGACTGAAATGTGCAGGAGCTCCATCGTGCATGAACCACATGTAGTCTCGTACTTGTAAAGGCACATGTTCTAGCTGCACAGGTAGAGTATCCCGTATGAAATCATGATAACGTGCTCTATTGAGCGTAGGTGGAAGAACATGGGGCTCAATCAAGACATCACCAACAATGCCTGCCCAAACATTCAAAGAAAATCTGTGTAGATGACGTGATTGCACAATTGCGTGCGGATTCTCGTCAGCCCGCACATGTTGATTGTGAAAATTTACAATTTGATCACGTTGGAATGAAGCCTCATCCGCAAAGAGAACATTTGCACTGAAATGAGGATTGACACATTGTTGGATGAACCATTCGTAGAAGTGTACCCATGGAGGCCAATCAGCTGCTGATAGTGCCTGCACACGCTGTACATGGTACGGAAACAACTGGTTCTCCCGTAGCACTCTCCATACAGTGACGTGGCCAACGTTACCTTGTACAGCAGCAACTTCTCTGACGCTGACATTAGGGTTATCGTCAACTGCACGAAGAATTGCCTCGTCCATTGCAGGTGTCCTCGTCGTTCTAGGTCTTCCCTAGTCGCGAGTCATAGGCTGGAATGTTCCGTGCTCCCTAAGTCGCCGATCAATTGCTTCGAACGTCTTCCTGTCGGGACACCTTCGTTCTGGAAATCTGTCTCGCTACAAACGTACCGCACCACGGCTATTGCCCCGTGCTAATCCATACATCAAATGGGCATCTGCCAACTCTGCATTTGTAAACATTGCACTGACTGCAAAACCACGTTCGTGATGAACACTAACCTGTTGATGCTACGTACTGATGTGCTTGATGCTAGTACTGTAGAGCAATGAGTCGCATGTCAACACAAGCACCGAAGTCAACATTACCTTCCTTCAATTGGGCCAACTGGCGGTGAATGGAGGAAGTACAGTACATGCTGACGAAACTAAAATGAGCTCTAACAGGGAAATTAAGCGTTTCCGGACACATGTCCACATAATATCTTTTCTTTATTTGTGTGTGAGGAATGTTTCCTGAAAGTTTGGCCGTACAATTTTGTAAAACCCTGTGTAGCCCCACAAAAAGGAATCACATATGTTCAGAACCGGAGAATATGACGGCCAATCGAGGCCCATGCCTGTGGCTGCTGGGTACCCCAGAGCCGTTATGCGGTCCCCAAAGTACTCCTTCATTACATCAAACACTCTCCTGTTTCGATGGGGTCGAGCTCCGTTTTGCATGAAACTTGTCGAAATAAAGGTCACTTTGCATAATGGAAATGAAATGCTATTTTGTCTAAAACTGACATGGTGAGACCGTGGCTGTGTACAATTAATGTAGGTTAATTCTTACAAAGAAGAAAACAGCAACCAACCACTATTAATACTGCTATCTAATTAGGTACATAGCGCCGTTATCGCTTTCTAACTGGCAAGTTCGTCATCAGACGGCTGTTCACATGATTTTCAAGATACACTTTGCATTATCTTCCGTTTTCAGTTTTTATTGTTCCACTGTGGCGAAGTATTTTTGGTGTGTTGTTGCCCTACGGTAGAAAAACAGTGTTAGAAGCGCCCTATGTAAAAATAACTAACCTCGAAACGATCAAAATCAGCGTAAATAATGTATGAGGTTAAGTGGTTATCGTACTCACGTCGAAAATTGTCGCACCGATTATTCCATGACTAAATATTGCACACCACACAGTCACCCGTGAACAGACTACTGGATCGCGTAATGTCGATTCTCAGTCCCCCAAATGCGACAATTTTGCTTATTGACGAACCCATCCAAATGCAAGTTGACTTCGTAGCTAAACCAAGCCATGGATGCGCATACTAATGCCCATCATGCCCCGTGGCCAACCGTGCAGTTTGAACGTCCTAACGCAAACCGTTCAGAAGTTCGAACGATTTTATTTCATATAATTAAATAATTGTCACCTTGCATGTAGAGAAGTCATAAGGTAAGAAAGTCGCAGCAGAAAGCAAGATGACCGTGTGACACTACAGCACAACATGTAGATGACGACTTTCCGAACTCTTCTTGACTTAACTAGATGTGGTACCACATTCCGGCGGTTCATGTAACTTTATTACATAAGAGTCCATGGCTTTTCTGTGGTAATACCTATGGGAGGGTGGGGGAATAAGATTAACAAGCGTATTAGGGGAGAAAGTGACCGTCTCGTACCTGCAGTCATCAAGCACAGAGGTATGTGAGTTTCGCTTGGGGGAATACTAGACCATCGTAGGACAGGGCAAACAGATACCCTTGAATAAACACACACATACACATACACACACATACATACATACACACACACACACACACACACACACACACACACACACACACACACACACACACACACACACATACACATACACACACACACACACAATACCGAATTGATTTACCTGCTATGTGTTCGAAAGTTCCACTGGCTAAAGAATGTAGGAAATACACAGCCTTTGGTTGCGAGTTAAATGTCGTCAGTATGAAGGGGTGTCTTTTGTGCAGAATGATCCTCTCTCTGTGTTCAAATGAGCTTTAGATCAGATGCTGGGGTCATATTGATATTATTAGTGAGAAAACGGTCAGCTATTCAGTGACGTATTTCAGGCGTATTAGGGGAGAAAGTGACCGTCTCGTACCAGCAGTCATCAAGCACAAAGGTATGTGACTTTCGCTGGCCAACGCTATAGCGACAAGGCACACAGGTACTCTTGAAAAAAGGGGGAATGTCTCTGATGTCGAAAAAGTCATAATATGCATAACTGAACTCTCATTTTTGGGGCACATTAAAAGCACAGAAGGGATAAAGACAGACACAGACAAAACCTAATCAATAATTGTCCACCGACTAAAATAAAAAAAAAATCTGTTGAAGTCACTTCTGGAACTCCATCGGAGATTTGACAGGGCTTTCAGTTGTCCGTGTTCAACAAATTTTTAGAGTCCTAATGTGCCACTAAAATGGATATAACTTTCCAAAATTATTATGAAGGATTAAAACAGGAATTAACAGAAGATGATCCCAGTGATTTTTTTATCTAGCAACTGAGTCAACATTTGGGGAAAGTAAGAACGAGCATAAACGACAACTTCTGCTAGTAGGACTCTTCGTCAAACGCTATAAGGAGCTCAAAACCATGCAATTTCTATCGTTTGGGCATTTCAGAAATTGAAAAACCTAGTAGTGGGGGCGCCATTTTGTGATATACACTTATCGTACGGCATTAAAGGTTCGTCGTCTGGAACCGCGCGACCGCTACGGTCGCAGGTTCGAATCCTGTCTCGGGCGTGGATGTGTGTGATGTCCTTAGGTTAGTTAGGTTTAAGTAGTTCTAAGTTCTGGGGGACTGATGACCTCAGAAGTTAAGTCCCATAGTGCTCAGAGCCATTAAAGGTCGTCAAGAAGTGTAGGTTGTTGAACAGCAGGTAAACGATATGGTCTCGGTATCTCCAACAGCTTTTGAATTTGATATCAGTTAGGTTAAAAGGGTAGAAAATACTGAGCCTGATACCTCTAGGGAAATTGCCAACCAGTGGTAAATGTTAGGAAAACTATGCATATCAAAAGAGTTCAATGGAAGAAAGAAATCAAAAGGATTTGTAAGGACGTGGACAGAGAAAAAAGCGAGGATGAAAAATCCAAAATTGAGAAAGAAAGCTTACACGAGAAAGGAGATTATAAGCTACATATGATTACAGCACCTACAAATGGAGTATTATTCTGAATCTCAGCTGCCACTATAGACAAATGGAGGAAGTTTTGGCCCAAGGGACACATCCGTAGATAATATAATTGATTATTGTAAGTTAATTTCGTGCCAGGCAAAGGAACTTGTGGAAAAACGTAGAGAGAGCGTAGATTTTGATGATATAATCAGGAAAGTGCAGCATAGATTGTAGAGGATGTGTGGCAGATGCCAAATGACGAAACTTGGCAGTACGACCTGTTGTTTGCTTACAAATGCACTACACTTGGGGGAATTTTATAGGGCTTTACCAAATCTGTAGAGAATCGTAACTTTTCACTACTTGAAGTAGTCTCATAGTATGAGAGAATGTAATCATTGTAAAGTCAAAGAAACTGTTACAGCAGCCTAATATCGTGTAAGACCCCCGCGAGCACGCTGAAGTGCTGCAACACAATGTGGCAAGCACTTCACTAATGACTGAAATAGTGCTGGAGAGAATTAACACCATGGCTGTCCATAAATCCGTAAGAGTGCAAGGGGCTGGGGATCTCTTCTGAACAGTACGTTGCCAGGAGTCCCAGATATGCTCAATAACGTTCATGTCTGGAGAGTTTGGTGGTCAGCGGAAGTGTTTAAACTCTGAAGAGTGATCCTGGAGCCAGTATGTAGCAATTTTGGACTTGTGAGGTGTCGCATTGTCCTGCTGAAATTGCCCAAGACCGTAGGTATGCTACTGCCAAGGCTACAGTCGTCGTACCTCAGCCCGCTTATTCCCATATATTCCCTCCGATGATCTCTGTGTTACCGTCTGCTATCGCCAATGGTCCTCCCTTCACGGAGATAAGCTCCGGCTTGTTAAACCTCTCCTAGCCGCTTGGACGACCTCCTCTCGGCCCGCCCACCGGGAGGGTCATTTTAACTAGGCTGCGTATTGGGCACCGTCTTTTTAGCCATCATCATTTGCTAAGTGGCGCTACCCCACCACTTTGTACACCTTGCGCCGAAGTTTTAACTGTCCTCCACTTTCTGATGGAATGTCCATTTATTAACCGTTTACGTTCCGGCTTGGGTTTGCCATCTGATTTATCGGCCGTTGTAGCAAATGACGCGCGGGCTGTCGACCGCGTTTTACTTTTTATCCACCAAATAATATGGCAAAGGCCATTTAATTTTTAGTTTTGGACTTCCGTTCCTGTATAGCGTCCTTTTTAGCCCTTTTTCCACCTGCCTGTTTTTAGCTGTTTTCTTTTATGTCAATTGAGACTGACGAATAGTCGTTTTTTTAATTCCTCTTGAGGACGCATTTTGACTTGAGCGCGTATGGCCCCAGTCGTTTTACCAACCTAAAGCAAAACAAAACCAAACCGTATCATGCGTCCCGTATCACCCCAACTGCACGTGCCTCACACCATTACAGAGCCTTCACCAGCTCGACCAGTCCCCTGCTCACATGCATTGTCCTTGGATTCATAAGGTGGTCTCCATACCTGTACACGTCCGTCCGCTCGATACAATTTGAAACGAGACTCACCCGACCAGGCAACATGTTTCCAGTCATCAACACTCCAGTGTCGGTATTGAGGACCCCAGGCGAGGCGTAGAGCTTTGTAACGTGCAGTCATCAAGTTTACACGAGTGGGCTTTCAGCCCATATCGATGATGTTATAAAGAATGATTCGCACACTGACAGTTGCTGATGGGCCAGCATTGAAATATGCCGCAATTTCCGGGTGGGGGGGGGGGGGGGGTAGCAATTGTGTCACTTTAAATGATTCTCTTGTCGTCTTTGGTCCCCTTCTTGCAGGATCTTATCCCGGTCGAAGCGATGTCTGAGATTTTATGTTTTACCGTGTTCCTGATATTCACGATACACTTGTGAAATGCTCGTACTGTAAAATCCTAACTTTAGCGCTACGTCGGAGGAGCTGTGTCCCATCGCTCGTGTGCCGACTAAAACACCACGTTCAAACTCACTTACATCTTGATCACCTGACATTGTAGCAGCAGTAACCAATTTAACAACTGCGCCAGACACTTGTTGCCTTGAGACAACTAACTTTACCCCATCAGTTACGCCAGCCGTTGTGGCCGAGCGGTTCTAGGTGCTATAGCCTGAAACCGCGCGACCGCTACGGTCACTGGTTCGAATCCTGCCGCGGACATGGATGTGTGTGATGTCCTTAGGTTAGTTAGGTTTAAGTAGTTCTAAGTTCTAGGGGACTGATGACCTCAGCTGTTAAGTCCCATAGTGCTCAGAGCCATTTGAACCATTTGAACCATCAGTGACGGTGTTGACTCAGAAACCGCGGTCTATGATGGGAAAAATTGTGTCCTACGTTCCAAAGGCATATATTAAATGAAAGGGTAAATTGTAAAACTGGAGAAGCGGTAAGGAAAAACTAAATGCTTCGGTAAGGAGAATGGGGACACGAAGAAAATTTGAAATAAACTTAGAGGATTTGGTTTTAGACGAGACTAATTAGAAATTCAAAGAGATAAACTCAGATATTGCTACATTTTTTGACGTTACAACTACAAACTCACATTCAAATTTTCTTACCTACTCAAGAAAAAGAGATTTGGAACGACGTACTTCACTTACCAGGCTCAGTTAAGCTCTCTCCAATGGTTCAGTCTTCAAGGAAGCTCTCCTACAGACTTTGTTGGAGTAGCACTCCACTCCTCGAAAAATAGATCTAGACGAAAATTACTTCGTTCAAAGCGTAGGGGTTGTTTCTTCATCGACGATCGTAGCCTACAAGAAAGTGTAACAGAAATGCTCGGGGAACTCATGTGGGAATTCTTCGGAGGCAGAAGAAGTAGTTCTGTCGATATGCTGTTGGCTAAATTTAGAGTCTTTATCCTAAGAGAATATGTTGTGTTACTGTGATACTGCAAATATCGTACAATTATATCTCGAGTGAAGATGATGACAATAATATGAGAGAGATTATGGCGCGTAAAGAGGTATATTCTACAAATAAACTCCTCCGGAACAGGCCATGAAGACCCAACAGTACCGACCGGCCACCGTGTCATCCTCAACCAATAGGCGTCACTGGATACGGATATGGATGGGCATGTGGTCAGCACACCGTTCTCCCTGCCATATGTCAGTTTGCGAGACTGGAGCCGCTACTTGTCAATCAAGTATCTCCACAGTTTGCCTCACAAGGGCTAAGTGCACCCCGCTTGGCAACAGCACTCGGCAGACCGGATGGACCCATCCAAGTGTTAACCCAACCACGACAGCACTTAACTTCGGTGATGTGACGGGAACCGGTGTTACCAATGCGGCAAGGCTGTTGGCTAAAGAGATATATAGATAATCATTTTTCCCTCGCTCAGAATGCGAATCGAATAAAATAGTCTAATATCGGTAAGATGTTTTCTCCGTTACGTATCGTGTACTACATAGTGGCTTACGGAGTATATATTATGCAGACGAAGATGCAGATGTAGTCCAGAGAAAGCAGAAGCTGCAACAATCGCTTCTCTGGGCTTCGTTTCTTCTCTCGCTAGATCGTAAACAGCAGCTGGACATAACAAATCCCCTGCTAGATTAGCATCTAATGAGGAAAATCCATCAGCATGAGTAGCTAATGACCAAGACGCCGGCGAAGACGATGTACACATTTGTTATGTTTCTTTTTGGATGATGGAAATGCAGCCATATTGCAGCAAGTGTGACAAGCATCTGATACTTTTTTCTTACCCCATCACCCAGTTATAATGAAACATCCCTCGGGAAAGTTTACTGAAGAATCTTTGGGACGAATTCAAGAGTATTATATCGTACACCAGCGGTAAGTATTGCTTCCTGAAAAAATAACTGCGAAACCAGATTCAAACAAAGCCCACAGCTGATTAACACTAGCTAACACTGCACGGATAAACGAAATCCATGTAAGAGAAACCCATTCAATTTTCTGGAAATGCAAAGTCAAGAGGCCGAAGGTTTAGCTCTACGTAATTTCAGTCAGCAAATCAATTCACACATCAATTCACTTGTCGATAATTTCTTTTTAAATGAGTCTTCCAACTCGTTTGATACTACTTTTTTTTCCTTTTTTCCCATCTCGTTCTCCTCTTTTCACTTCTATTTATTTTACGTTTTCGAGAAATTGTGCATAACTACGTATGAATGGAACACCTCTATTCCCAAACAAGAGACACTGCGCATATAGTCGACATTTGCATTATTGTGCAGATATTTTTATTTCAACAGACATACAAACGAAATTTGACGTAAGAAAGGAAACGAGATGAAACTGCTCTGTTGCGGCTCACCAGTGACGACAGCTACCTTGTACTGAAATGCTCAGAAAATATCTGCATCTGCATCTACATAGATAGTCCGCAAACCACGGTACGGTGCGTGGCGGAGGGTACTCTGTACAACAACTAGTCAGTTCCTTGCCTATTCCACTGGCAGACAGAGCGTGGGATAGACGACTATCTACATGCCTCCGTATAAGCCCTAATTTCTCAAATCTTATCTTCGTGGCCCTTAAGCGCAATGTATGTTGGTGGATAGTTCAAGTGGCTCTGAGCACTATGGGACTTAACAGCTGTGGTCATCAGTCCCCTAGCACTTAGAACTACTTAAACCTAACTAACCTAAGGACATCACACAATTCCATGTCCGAGGCAGGATTCAAACCTGCGACCGTAGCAGTCGCGCGGTTCCGGACTGCGCGCCTAGAACCGCGAGAATGTTGGTGGAAATAGAATCGTTCGGCACTCAGCTGCAAACGTCGGGGCTCTAAATTTTCTCAATAGTATTTCTAGAAAAGAACGTCGCATTTCCTTCAGGGGTTCCCATTTTAATTCCTGAAGAACGCTCAGAATTTTTGTCCTCGCAGTCCTTCGTGGAGGCGTGCCTGAATAAAACCTTTCCGATGTCAACAGTTTCTCTACTCCTGATGACGGTGTCGGAAATAGCCATCGAAAGCTTGAATGCTTTACTCGAAATGACATAGTCTGAAAACCGAGAAGATTTTACTCCGAAATTCTGTCAGTCAATTACAGGTTCGCCTTGAGTACACTCAGGTGCATATGTTAATGGTTCTGCGTTGGCACGAAATACTCGAGACTTAGCAACGAATGCATTTGGGTCCCATGACTGGTTCTCCGGTCACTCGTAAATTAAAAGGCGGAGGCAGTCAGTACGAGTTAAGATGACAGTTAAACACAGCCCGTAGCATCATTCCACAACCCTACCAGCAACATAGGGATGCAATTTGTGCAGGGTATTGAGCAGGAGTAAGTACCGGGTTGATTCAACTAAACTGACGTTGTTTCGCGAGCTGCAGCGTAGGCTGTATACACCGCAAGAGGCTGAGACTTCGTAGATATGTTCATTAATCGGTGCACTTGTGGAGTATGCTTAAAAAATAGTAATTCCAGTTTCTGCCACCAAGTGACAATATGGCGATGTAAGCACTCAGAATGTGAAACATTTCGTGTTTTGACATCAGTGTGCCAGATGTCGCTTGACGACGCGTGTTGACTGAAATGACTGTTGGTGTAAAGGGATAAATAGGTTGAAGTTTTCCGTCCAAAACGCACTGGCTATTGACAAGAATGTCCGTGCACTCCTGGTAAAGTTGTTTCTTCAGAACGGCAGCAATAGTAGCGCCAAATTGCAGGAAGATTGAAGACAAATATTAGCGAAGAGACCCCATGTCAGTAACTGGCTTCAGAATATGATTACGGAATTTAGGGTGAATTAGGTAGTGCAACAGGAAAAGGAAGGAGGCTCATCCCCATGGCAGTTGTTTGTGAAGTAGCTATAGCTACAGCAGACCGTGCAGCCAATGCCTCAAATCCTACAGCTACTGCTCGAGCTGTGTCAGGAGAATTGTCTCTCCCATAGTCAACAGTTCGAAAGATTTCATGTACATTTTACACTGTTATCTCGGCAAGATACGGAACGTGCACCAAATGGAGCCCCCAAGATAGACCACAGAGCCGTGACTTTGACCTTCGTTTTTTGATGCGCATTTAAATGAATGTGATAGGTAAAACTAGGATGAGAAGGTTAGGGAGGTGTCCCAAAAATAAAGACTGGAATCCCCTCGTGGTTGCGACAGCCTTCAAAAGGTTTAGAGAAAAAAATATTTTGTGAAGATCAATATCAAACCAATACTATTTAAACAGTTACAGCGATTTTAATTAGTTACCAAGGAATATATACCAGCTTATAAAACCTTCAACAAATAACCAAGGCTAACTGAAAAGTCAGCTGCAGTGGTAAGTTCACAGAGAAGTTACCTGAAGGGCTCAGGCAGAGCTGCTATTAATTACCAAAACAGCTGTCATTACATTGGAAGCAAAAGAAGCTTTTTTATTGTTTATTTTTTTTATCAAACAGCAAACGATAGTATCTAAAGTGAGACAGACAAGGCAGGAAGTTTCAATAAACAGTTTCACCCAGTTACCTTATTAAGTAACCAGTTACAGTTCTTTGGAAAATCACTAATCACTTAAAGCACTAAACAAGTTTAGCAAAATTTTTCTCATACAGATGCAATTAATTATAAAAACACATGATATTGTACTGAAATCTGAAGCACAGATATTTTTAAGCAGAAGACGATGATAATTGCAGGGAGACAAGCAAGACCAACAGCTTCCACTAAAAAACTTTACCAAATTATCTTATTAAGCAACCAGATATAGTTTTTTTTTTAAATTAGTAACAACTTAATGTACTGACCAAGCATAGAAAAATTTCTCATATACAGCTGCTATTAATTATAAAAACACCAGTCATCACATTGAAAATAGAAGTACAGATATTTATTAGTATCAAACACTGATATTTTAAGGGAAACACGTGAGACAGCAGCTTTCAATTAACAGCTTTGTCTTATTAAGCAACTACGTATACATTTTTTTGGAAGTCACTTATCACTTAACACACTGAGCTAGCTGCTATTAAATATAAAAACACCTGTCATTACATTGAAATCAGAAGTACAGAATTTTATAGGCCGTAAATAATTTGTGTTTAAAGGGAAACAAACAAGACAGCAGTTTTCATTAATCAGCTTTACCAAACAGACACAGTTTTTGTGGGAATCAGTAACCACTTAATGCACTGAACAACAGCAGTTAAATTTTCTGATATACCACAGTCATTAATAATAAAATACCTGTCTTTGCCCTTAAACCAGAAGTACAAGATTTTTCGAAGCAGCAATAGTGACATATAAAGGGAGACAGGCAAGATAGTAACTTTCAGTCAACAGCTTTACCAAATTTCATTATTAAATAACCGCGCGTAGTTTTTTGGGGGAGAGAGGGGGATGGTGTCTCAATGGTCTGAGCACGCTTAGCAAAATTCCACATATACAGCTGCCCTTAAACAGAAAACATCTTTTCATACGTTGACACCACCATTAGTTTTCTTAAAAAAGAAGCAACTGTACTACTACTCATGAAGTAGGGTGGAGGTGGGGTAGCGGGTAGGCGAGACAGGAGTCTTCATACACAGTTTTCACAAATAAGCTTAGTAAGCAGCAAGACATTTCTAGACAAGATGAGTGACCACTAAATGAACCATAAAAGACAGTTAACTTCACCAAATAAATTTAGTATAATATCTCATACACAGCTGCCATTAATTACGAAACACGTATCATACATCGAAACCAAGTACAGGTTTCTCAAAAGCAACAAACAGCTATATTTAAAAGGCGTGGTGGGGGTCGAGGGGGGGGGGGGGGAGTGGATGTACAGGCAAGACAGCATCGTCAAATAAACAGTTATAGCAAGTAACCTTATTGCAGTGGGCTTGATCACACGCGAAAGTAACTCAAAACCCACCAGAAGGTGAAAGAGGAGGAGGAGAGGCGAGACGCCAAGGCAGTTTACTTAGCTTTTGGAGGACGGGGCCATTTTTCCGCTCCTTAAGACGCCACGAGACAGGGCCGCCTCCGTTAGTGTCGAATCGGTCTAAAGGAACTGCAGGCAACTGTCGACCACGTCGTGTTAAGGATGCAGCAAGTGTCTGGGTTGCGTGTCGTATTGAATACATGTTGTAACTTGTGATCATATTTTAATAAACGAGCCAAAACCACCGAGATCATGTGTTCATTGTTACTTCCTTACCTGTTTACACGCTATATTTTCATCTGGTGTCAGAATGGGGAACTACTACACTACTGGCCATTAAAATTGCTATACCAAGAAGAAATGCAGATGATAAACGGGTATTCTTTGATGCGGCCCGCCACGAATTCCTTTCCTGTGCTAACCTCTTCATCTCAGAGTATCTCTTGCAACCTACGTCCTCAATTATTTGCTTGACGTATTCCAATCTCTGTCTTCCTCTAGAGTTTTTGCCCTCTACCGCTCCCTCTAGTACCATGGAAGTCATTCCCTCATGTCTTAGCAGATGTCCTATCATCCTGTCCCTTCTCCTTATCAGTGTTTTACACATATTCCTTTCCTCTCCGATTCTGCGTAGAACCCCCTCATTCCTTACCTTATCAGTCCACCTAATTTTCAACATTCGTCTATAGCACCACATCTCAAATGCTTCGATTCTCTTCTGTTCCGGTTTTCCCACAGTCCACGTATCACTACCATACAATGCTGTACTCCAGACGTACGTCCTCAGAAATTTCTTCCTCAAATTAAAGCCGGTATTTGATATTAGTAGACTTCTCTTGGCCAGAAATGCCTTTTTTGCCATAGCGAGTCTGCTTTTGATGTCCTCCTTGCTCCGTCCGTCATTGGTTATTTTACTGCCTAGGTAGCAGAATTCCTTAACTTCATTGACTTCGTGACCATCAATCCTGATGTTAAGTTTCTCGCTGTTCTCATTTCTACTACTTCTCATTACCTTCGTCTATCTCCGATTTACTCTCAAACCATACTGTGTACTCATTAGACTGTTCATTCCGTTCAGCAGATCATTTAATTCTTCTTCACTTTCACTCAGGATATCAATGTCATCAGCGAATCGTATCATTGATGTCCTTTCACCTTGTATTTTAATTCCACTCCTGAATCTTTCTTTTATTTCCATCATTGCTTCCTCGTTGTACAGATTGAAGAGTAGGGGTGAAAGGCTACAGCCTTATCTTACACCCTTCTTAATACGAGCACTTCGTTCTTGATCGTCCACTCTTATTATTCCCTCTTGGTTGTTGTACATATTGTATATGACCCGTCTCTCCCTATAGCTTACCCCTACTTTTTTCAGAATCTCGAACAGCTTGCACCATTTTATATTGTCGAACGCTTTTTCCAGGTCGACAAATCCTATGAAAGTGTCTTGATTTTTCTTTAGCCTTGCTTCCATTATTAGCCGTAACGTCAGAATTGCCTCCCTCGTCCCTTTACTTTTCCTAAAGCCAAACTGATCGTCACCTAGCGCATTCTCAATTTTCTTTTCCATTCTTCTGTATATTATTCTTGTAAGCAGCTTCGATGCATGAGCTGTTAAGCTGATTGTGCGATAATTCTCGCACTCGTCAGCTCTTGCCGTCTTCGGAATTGTGTGGATGATGCTTTTCAGAAAGTCAGATGGTATGTCGCCAGACTCATATATTCTACACACCAACGTGAATAGTCGTCTTGTTGCCACTTCCCCCAATGATTTTAGAAATTCTGATGGAATGTTATCTATCCGTTATGCCTTATTTGACCGTAAGTCCTCCAAAGCTCTTTTAAATTCCGATTCTAATACTGGATCCCCTATCTCTTATAAATCGACTCCTGTTTCTTCTTCTATCACATCAGACAAATCTTCACCCTCATAGAGGCTCAATGTATTCTTTCCACCTATCTGCTCTCTCCTCTGCATTTAACAGTGGAATTCCCGTTGCACTCCTAATGTTACCACCGTTGCTTTTAATGTCACCAAAGGTTGTTTTGACTTTCCTGTATGCTGAGTCTGTCCTTCCGACAATCATATCTTTTTCGATGTCTTCACATTTTTCCTGCAGCCATTTCGTCTTAGCTTCCCTGCACTTCCTATTTATTTCATTCCTCAGCGACTTGTATTTCTCTATTCCTGATTTTCCCGGAACATGTTTGTACTTCCTCCTTTCATCAATCAACTGAAGTATTTCTTCTGTTACCCATGGGTTCTTCGCAGCTACCTTCTTTGTACCTATGTTTTCCTTCCCAACTTCTGTGATGGCCCTTTTTAGAGATGTCCATTCCTCTTCAACTGTACTGCCTACTGCGCTATTCCTTATTGCTGTATCTATAGCGCTAGAGAACTTCAAACGTATCTCGTCATTCCTTAGTACTTCTGTATCGCACTTATTTGCGTATTGATTCTTCCAGACTAATGTCTTGAACTTCAGCCTACTCTTCATCACTATCATATTGTGATCTGAGTCTATATCTGCTCCTGGGTACGCCTTACAATCCAGTATCTGATTTCGGAATCTCTGTCTGACCATGATGTAATCTAATTGAAATCTTCCCGTATCTCCCGGCCTTTTCCAAGTATACCTCCTCCTCTTGTGATTCTTGAACAGGGTATTCGCTATTACTAGTTGAAACTTGTTACAGAACTCTATTAGTCTTTCTCCTCTTTCATTCCTTGTCCCAAGCCCATATTCTCCTGTAACCATTTCTTCTACTCCTTCCCCTACAACTGCATTCCAGTCGCCCATGACTATTAGATTGCCGGCCGCAGTGGCCGTGCTGTTCTGGCGCTGCAGTCCGGAACCGCGGCACTGCTACAGTCGCAGGTTCGAATCCTGCCTCGGGCATGGGTGTGTGTGATGTCCTTAGGTTAGCTAGATTTAAGTAGTTCTAAGTTCTAGGGGACTTATGACCTAAGACGTTGAGTCCCATAGTGCTCAGAGCCATTTGAACCATTTGAACTATTAGATTTTCGTCCCCCTTTACATACTGCATTACCCTTTCAATATCCTCATACACTTTCTCTATCTGTTCATCTTCAGCTTGCGACGTCGGCATGTATACCTGAACTATCGCTGTCGGTGTTGGTCTGCTGTCGATTCTGATTAGAACAACCCGGTCATTGAACTGTTCACAGTAACACACCATCTGCCCTACCTTCCTATTCATAACGAATCCTACACCTGTTATACCATTTCCTGCTGCTGTTGATATTACCCGATACTCATCTGACCAGAAATCCTTGTCTTCCTTCCACTTCACTTCACTGACCCCTACTATATCTAGATTGAGCCTTTGCATTTCCCTTTTCAGACTTTCTAGTTTCCCTACCACGTTCAAGCTTCTGACATTCCACGCCCCGACTCGTAGAACGTTATCCTTTCGTTGATTATTCAATCTATTTCTGATGGTAACCTCCCCCTTGGCAGTCCCCTCCCGGAGATCCGAATGGGGGACTATTCCGGAATCTTTTGCCAATGGAGAGTTCATCATGACACTTCTTCAATTACAGGCCACATGTCCTGTGGATACACGTTACGTGTCTTTAATGCAGTGGTTTCCATTGCCTTCTGCATCCTCATGCCGTTGATCATTGATGATTCTTCCGCCTTTAGGGGCAATTTCCCACCCCTAGGACAAGAGAGTGCCCTGAACCTCTGTCCACTCTTCCGCCCTCTTTGACAAGGCCGTTGGCAGAATGAGGCTGACGTCTTATGCCGGAAGTCTTCGGCCGCCAATGCTGATTATTTATCAAAATTTAGGCAGTGACGGGGATCGAACCCGGGACCGAAGACGTTTTGATTATGAATCAAAGACGCTAGCCCTACACCATAGATCCTGAGAAATCAGTACCCAGAACAACCACCTCTGGCCGTAATAACGGCCTTTATACGCCTGGGCATTGAGTCAAACAGAGCTTGGATGGCGTGTACAGGTACAGCTGCCCATGCAGCATCAGCACTATACCACAGTTCATCAAGAGTAGTGACTGGCGTATTGTGACGAGCCAGTTGCTCGGCCACCATTGACCAGATGTATTCAGTTGGTGAGAGATCTGGAGAATGTGCTGGCCAGGGCAGCCGTCGAACATTTTCTGTATCCAAAAAGGCCCGTACAGGACCTAAAACATGCGGTCTTGTATTATCCTGCTGAAATTTAGGGTTTCGCAGGGATCGAATGAAGGGTAGAGCCACGGGTCGTAACACATCTGTAACGTGCACCGTTCAAAGTGCCGTCAACGCGAACAAGAGGTGACCGAGACGTGTTACTAATGGCACCTCATACCATCACGCCGGGTGATACGCCAGTATGGCGAAGACGGATACACGCTTCCAATGTGCGTTCACTGCGATGTCGCCAAACACGGATGCGACCATCATAATACTGTAAATAGAACCTGGATTCATCCGAAAAAATAACGTTTTGCCATTCGTGCACCCAGGTTCGTCGTTGAGTACACCATCGCAGGCGCTCCTGTCTGTGATGGAGCGTCAAGGGTAACCGTAGCCGTGGTCTCCGAGCTGATAGCCCATGCTGCTGCAAACGTCTTCGATCTGTTCGTGCAGATGGTTGTTGTCTTGCTTACGTCCCCATCTGTTGACTCAGGGATCGAGACGTGGCTGCACGATCCGTTACAGCCATGAGGATAAGATGCCCGTCATCACGACTGCTAGTGATACGAGGCCTTTGGGATCCAGCACGGTGTTCCGTATTACCCTCCTGAACCCACCGATTCCACATTCTGCTAACAGTCATTGGATCTCGACCAACGCGAGCAGCAATGTCGCGATATGATAAACCGCAATCGCGATAGGCTGCAATCCGACCTTTATCAAAGTCGGAAACGTGATGATACGCATTTCTCCTCCTTACACGAGGCATCACAACAACTTTTCACCAGGCAACGCCGATCAACTGCTGTTTGTGTATGAGAAATCGGTTGGAAACTTTCCTCATGTCAGCAGGTTGTAGGTGTGGCCACCGACGCCAACGTTGTGTGAATGCTCTGAAAAGCTAATCATTTGCATATCACAGCATCTTCTTCCTGTCGGTTAAATTTCCCGTCTGTAGCACGTCATCTTCGTGGTGTAGCAATTTTAATGGCCGGTAGTGTATGGTCTCACCTTATTCTGCGAGCGCACGTACCTACCACGTTTAAGCGTCCCACTATGAATACAGCCTGCACTTCGGCGCTCAGAACATCATCAGTTTAATTATAGCTACATGTAAGTTATCGCAGCCTTTACACCATTGCCATGGACCATTGATGATCGATAGAGCACAAGCAGTACATACGAGCTGCAGCCAATTGCCGGCATACCGATGTACTTCACATCCCGTGTGGTGTTACCCTTATTTTTACTCCACTCAATAGCAATTTTGTTCAGCACAATAAGATTTCTAAGTTTTATTCTACTTCCCTGTATCTTATATGTTTGTTTCTGTATGAACATGATATTTATATCTCCAAAGGAACGGTGACCTCACGCCATGAGCGTTTGCTCGGCTCATAGTTTATGGCTTAAGGAAGCGCTGGATGTGACAGGATCACGTGGTGACAGCAGTTACCTGAAAGAGCACCACCCACCTGCATATGTCTGCCTGGAGACCTTCTTTCACACGTCACGTGGTCCGATTTAATGCCGAAGAGTCATCCTTGGAATATCAAGATTAGATCTGCGACTTAGGCACCGAATTGGAAAATTTTTATGTAGACAATTATTAATTAGCAGCGGAAACTGGCCCAGGATCAATTATACGATTTTCTTATCCATTTATTTACTGGCATTTGTGTAATCCCCATTTACACATTAAAGCAAGTAAATAACAGTGACATGCAAGTGGCATGTAGGCAAAAGCAAATTGATGGAAAATTAACATTAATTATGCCCATGAACCCCGGAACATGGACCTTGCCGTTGGTGGGGCGGCTTGCGTGCCTCAGCGTTACAGATAGCCATACCGTAGGTGCAACTGCAACTGAAGGGTATCTGTTGAGAGACCAGACAAACGTGTGGTTCCTGAAGAGGGGCGGCAGCCTTTTCTGTAGTTACAGATGCAACAGTCTGGATGATTGACTGATCTGGCTATGTGACATCAACCAAACGGACCTGCAGTACTGGTACTGCGAACGGCTGAATGCAAGGGGAAACTACAGCAGTAACTTTTCCTGAGGGCATGCAGCTCTACTGTGTGGTTAAATGATGATGGAATCCTCTTGGGTAAAATATTTCGGAGGTAGAATAGGACCCCATTCGGATCTCCGGCCCGAAATACTCAGGAGGATGTCGTTATCAGGAGAAACGAAACTGGCGTTCTATGGACCAGAAGATGGAATGTGAACTCTCTTAATCAGCACGTAGGTTACAAAATTTAAAAAAGGGAATGGATAGCTTAAAGGCAGATACAGTGGGAATTAGTGAACTTTGGTGGCAGGTGGAACAGGTCTTCTAGTGAGGTGAATGTAGGGTTATAAATACAAAATCAAATAGGTGTAATGCAGGAATGGGTTTAATAATGAATAAAACAATAAAAATGCGGATAAGCTACTATAACAGCATAGTGAACGCATTATTGTATCCACAACAGACACGAAGTACACACCCACACAGTAGTGCAAGTTTATATGCGAACTAGCTCCGCTGATGAGGAGGAGGTTGATGAAATGTATGATGAGATTAAAGAAATTATTCAGATAGTAATAGTCATGTGGGACTGGAATTCGATAGCAGGAAACGGAAGAGAAGCAAAAATAGTAGATGAATATCGACTAGGGTAAAGTAATGGAAGAGGAAGCCGTCTGCTAGAATTTTCCACAGAGCATAATTTAATCATAGCTAACACTTGCTTTACGAATCATGAAAGAAGGTTGTGTGAGAGGACAAGACCTGGAAGCACCGGAAGGTTTCACATTGGCAAACTGGTCATATAATGGTAAGAAAGAGATTTCGGAACATGGGTTTAAATTGTAAGAGATTTCCAGAAGCAGATGTGGACTCTGACCACAATGTTTTGGTTAAGTATTGTAGATTAAAACTGAAGAAACTGCAAAAAGGAGGGAATTTAGGGATATGGGATCTGGATAAACTGAAAATACAGAGCTTGTACAGAATTTCAGGAGCATTAGGGAACAATTGACAAGGACAGGGTAAACTAACACAAAAAAATGGTTCAAATGGCTCTGAGCACTATGGTACTTAACATCTGAGGTCATCAGTCCCCTAGAACTTAGAACTACTGAAACCTAACTAACCTAAGGACATCACACACATCCACGCCCGAGGCAGGATTCTAACCTGCCACCGTAACGGTCCCGTGGTTCCAGACTGAAGCGCCTAGAACCGCTCGGCCACTCCGGCCGGACAAACTAATACAGTAGAAGAAGAGTTGGTAGCTTTGAGAGCTGAAACAGTGAAGGCAGCTGAGGATCAAGTAGGCAAAAGGACGAGGGCTAGTAGAAATCCTTGGGTAGCAAAAGAAATATTGAATTTAATCGATGACAGGAGGAAATATATTTGCCGTCGATGGTTTTCTGGCGTCACTTTAAGAATTCCTGGCACCACTAGCTCGATCTGTCGCGTCATGTCCTTCAGGTTTGCGGCCACTAAGTTCTTTGCTCGAGGTTGTTGATGGGCTTGGGCATGCTGTCGCGTGGCGACTTTGGAGTGGCAACGGAGAGAGGAGGACGGTGTGAGAGGTCCGCCTGGCGAGTAAGGTGAGCACATTGAGCAGCGTCTTGAGCACGGGCTCAGGCGAATGTCTGACTTCAAGTGCCGTCTTCGTATTTAGCCTAGGCAGCCAGGTCTGGGACCTGGCACACTTAATTGAAACCAGTTTCTCTGTGCTGAATTCTGGGCCCTCTTTGTGACTGGCAAGTTTCAGCTTCGACCCGTAAACTTCAGTTAAGTTTGGATTTTGAGTCGTTAACTGTCATATTCATGAAGAAGAAGTAAAAACTTTGAGGTTCGCCGATAACATTGTAATTCTGTCAGAGACAGCAAAGGACTCGGAAGAGCAGTTGAACGGAATGGACAGTGTCTTGAAAGGAGGATATGAGATGAACATCAACAAAAGCAAAACGATGATAATGGAATGTAGTCGAATTAAGTCTGGTGATGCTGAGGGAATTAGATTAGGAAATGAGACACTTAAAGTAGTAAAGGAGTTTTGCTATTTAGGGAGTAAAATAACTGATGATGGCCGAAGTAGAGAGGATATAAAATGTAGACTGGCAATGGCAAGGAAATCGTTTCTGAAGAAGAGAAATTTGTTAACATCGAGTATAGATTTAAGTGTCAGGAAGTCGTTTCTGAAAGTATTTGTATGGAGTGTAGCCATGTATGGAAGTGAAACATGGACGATAACCAGTTTGGACAAGAAGAGAATAGAAGCTTTCGAAATGTGGTGCTACAGAAGAATTCTGAAGATAAGGTGGGTAGATCGCGTAACTAATGAGGAGGTACTGAACAGGATTGGGGAGAAGAGAAGTTTGTGGCACAACTTGACTAGAAGAAGGGATCGGTTGGTAGGACATGTTTTGAGGCATCAAGGGATCACAAATTTAGCATTGGAGGGCAGCGTGGAGGGTAAAAATCGTAGAGGGAGACCAAGAGATCAATACACTAAGCAGATTCAGAAGGATGTAGGTTGCAGTAGGTACTGGGAGATGAAGAAGCTTGCACAGGATAGAGTAGCATGGAGAGCTGCATCAAACCAGTCTCAGGACTGAAGACCACAACAACAACAACAACAACAACTGTCATATTCTTATTGATACCTACAGGTCTGTAGCGATCTTTGTGATTTCTTACCTGATCTATTTCACCTCAGTTGGTGGTTAGCCGACCTTACTGCTAAACGTCTTCGAACACCAGGCAAGTTCATTTCTCTTGTAATACGGCCGGGTGCCGGTTTCGAGATACCTTCGGGCATTGCAGATGTCATCGCTCTGTTAATTGCATTGGCTTCGGAGGTGACTGAGTCACAAAATTTGCAATTGTTGAAGCTACGTAATTGGATTTGGCAACTCAGTTTCTTTCGGCCGTTTCGCCGTTGTTGGAGAGGCGTAATCTTGCAGTGACGTGGGTGTGCAGTTTGGCTAGTTCTTGTCGCTTTCGCGTAAGTAAACTTACTGTATTAATATTTCTTTTGCCGGTCTGTATCCAACGGAAAGGCGCTTGGAAGGCCAGTCCTCTCGTTGTAACCCTGTTTGACCTTCCTATTTGGTATATTCTTGTGTTCCTTGCCTATACCCCTTCTGATTCACCTCTTGAGAGGAAGCAATTCAAACTCTTCGTTATTTAACTCAAACAGTTATTCATGAATGTCTACCTGTTTTGTGTTTGGTAGTCTTACTTAACTGAAGCTGTTGTTAAACAACTCCTGTCTGTTTGGTGTTTGGTAATTTTACTTAACTGAAGCTGTTATTACTGAAGGATTGCCTGTTTTCTGTTTGGATATTCTACTTAACTGAAGCTGTTATCATTGACGGTCTGCATGTTTGGTATTTGGTAGTTTTACTTAGCTGAAGCTTTTATTATTGAAGACCTGCCTGTTTTATATTTGGTAATTTTATTTAACTGAAACTGTTGTTATTGACGGTCTGCCTGTTCTATTTTAATTAATTATTGAGATCTGATATCTTACTCAGAAGGCCTACCTGTTCCAGACGTATTTATGTCAATAACGCTGTAACATGAAATGACACTTGATGGTACATGGGCCCAAATCTTTCGCCTTACATCATTTTATCCATAACTCTAGGTTTCAAGGTAAAAATGCAATAAATGAAGCAGGTGAAAGGGAATACAAACATCTAGAAAATGATATCGACAGGAAGTGCAAAATCACTAAGCAGAAATGGCTAGAGGACAAATGTAAGGATATAGAAGCACATACCACTAGAGGTGAGATAGGTGGTGCCTACAGGAAAATTAAAGAGATCTTTGGGAAAGAGAGAACCACCTGTATGAATCCCAAGACCTCATATGGAAAACCAGTCCTAAGCAAAGATGGAAAAGCAGAAAGGTGGAAGGAGTATATGGAGGGTCTATGCGGGGGAGATGTACTTGATGGCAATATTATGGAAAAGGAAGTAGTTGTAGATGTAGCTGAGAAGGGAGATAAGACACTGCGTGAAGAATCTGACAAATCACAGAAAGACAAGGCTCTAGGAGTAGACAACTTTCCGTTGGAACTACTCAGCTTTGTGAAAGCCAGCCATGAAAAAACTCATCCATGTGGTGAGCAAGATAAATGAGACATGTTAACCACTCTCAGACTTCAAAAGGAATATAATTACAATTCCAAAGAAATCAGGTGCTGACAGGTGTGAAAATTACCGAAATATCAGTTTAAGAAGTCACGGTTGCAAATTACTAACGCGAATCCTTTACAAAAGAATGGAAAAGCTGGTAGAAGATGACCCCTGGGAATATCAGTTTGGATTCCGGAGAAATGTAGGAACAGGCGAGGCAATGCTGACCCTTCGACCTCTCATAGAAGACAGGCTAAGAAAAGGGAAACTTACGTTTATATCGTTTGTAGACATAGAGAACGCTTTTGACAGTGTTGGCTCAAATACTCTTCTTCAAATTCTAAAGGTATCAGGCTTAAAAATACATTGGGCGGAAGGTTATTTAGAATTTGTATCGGAACCAGATGGCAGTTATAAGAGTCATGGGGCCCAAAAGGGAATCAGTGGTTGAGAAGGGAGTGGGACGGGGATGGAGCCTGTCCCAGACGTTACTTAATCTGTACAGTAAGCAAGAAGTAAAGAAAACAAAAGAAAAATCTGGAGTAGGGGCTAAAGACCAGGAAGAAGAAATAAAAGATTTGAGGCTCGCCGATGATACTGTCATTCTGGCAGAAACAGCAAAGGACTTGGAAGAGCAGTTGAACGAAACGGACAGTATCTCGAAGGGACGGTATACGATGGACATCAACAAAAGCAAATCGAGAGTAATGAAATGTATTCGAATTAATTCAGGTGAAGCTGAGGGAATTAGACAAGGGAATCAGACACTTAAGGTAGTAGCTGAGTTGTGCTGTTTGAGAAGCAAAATACAACGAATAAAGATCGCTGTACACTGCATAGTCTGTGGTTACCAATAATACTGGCCCAGATGTTGGAAACTGCCATTTCTTACTCACAACATTCCTTAGCAATTTTGATGTGACGTCCCACCGATCGATGCAACCAAAAATGTGTGACTAGTATCTTCCATTTCGCCATAACCACACAGTGGAGATAGAGATTGTACTACACGTTTACGCTGTAGGTTCTGAAAGAAATAGAAAGAAATTGAACTTCAACCACACTATAGCAACTGCCAACTGTTGTGAGCATGTGAACCCGTGGTACCAAGGCCTTGTTGGTAGCACTGGAGTTATTTATGTGTAGTATTTTCCTTTTATTATCTGCAAAGCTTGGCATTCCTTGTTCCACTCGATCCAAAGCCTCTTCCTGTAAATGGGTATGCCGGCCGGAGTGGCCGAGTGGTTCTATGCTCTATAGTCTGGAACAGCGCGACCCCTACGGTCGCAGGTTCGAATCCTGTCTCGGGCATGGATGTGTGTGATGTCCTTAGGTTAGTTAGGTTTAAGTAGTTCTAAGTTCTAGGGACTGATGTTAAGCCCCATAGTGCTCAGAGCCATTTGAACCATTTTTTTGTAAATGGGTTTGAGATCCTCCGATAGAATTTGTACGCGGAGTCACCGCTTCCTTAGCAAGAGTGTCAGCGATCTCGTTACCCAGGCCGTTGTTGTGTGCTTTAATGCAATAGATGGATACCGGGCGACCATTCCCTTCCAGTAGGTTGACGTACGGTATTCTCCCGTTGGTCATCGGGTGGTGTGAATATCCTCGATGAAAATATTTAATGAGAGCGAGCGCAGATTGAGGAGTTCGAAAAGATGGGAATACAGTACTTTTTTTCAGAGCTTCTAAGATCGCTGTGAGCGCAAATGTTTAAGCATGAAACTCCTGAAGAAGGGCCTTCTTATCTGGAAACTTTCTACAATATGTTTCTAACTACCCGTTGCGTAATAATCTGCTTCCGCAAGCAAACGAATATACAAAGACAACAACGAGCATCTTATTTCGAAAGTGTAATATGAAAGAACACAAAGCGCCTAGCGTAAAATAGCCGCAGCGATGACAACTCTCGGCTACTGGTTGAAAGACTGACACGTCGCACGGCACGTTCAACGGCAATACATAAACAACTTCGTTGTTACATGACCGGTCGGATGCAAAAGATCCCGTCTGTGAGGCTAGGAGCGTATGTGAATCCAGTGTTGAAATACCTTTGTCAGTACAATGATTGTAAACTGCGATGTGATCCCATGATTAAATAAAAGCGTTGCCCTGGATGGTATGTCAAGCCGAAGACCCACGCTAAGAATCAGCAGGTGTAAAGCCACGAGCGAGAAGCCGACTGCATGCGCCTATATAGCAGAATGATTCCCAGTACAGTGTGCTGCTCAGCAGGGTGCAGCAGACGCGACCTACACGACACGCACCTGCCGGCTCCTGTGCACACAATGCACCCGTCGATGGGGCAGCCGCGTTTCATGACGCGAAAAGTGTTGTTTGGGTGGCTGGAGCTTCCGCTGCTATTACGTTATGAACCGTGGGCACTAGCAGGGGAGCATCTGGCAAAAAAGACCGATATTTCCCCGCAGAAACACCAGCATAGCTTCATCAATCATCCAACGCGACAGCTGGATGATAAGTTATGTTCATCTCTGCTCTTTTCCTCTTTGTGTTCTTCTGTCTTGTAAATTTTGGGCACACATTCTCTTTAGCCCTATGGTAAGAGCCACAGTAAATGCGTTTGGGAGGAGTGTCTTGATTACGACCACATTCAGTAGCCGTAACAGGCCCTTGGAGAGTATTCCAGTCAACATTGTCAAAATCTTTCTCTATATCTACAAATCCTACAAACGTAGGTTTCCCTTTGCTTATCCTGTCTCCTAAGGGAATTCCTAGGGTCAGTATTGCCTCACGTGCTCCTAAATTTTCCCGGAAGCCAAATTGGTCATTCCCGAGGTCGTCCTACCAGGCTTTCCATTCTTCTATAACTAATTCGTGTTAGTATTTCGCAGCCGTGACTTATTATGCTAATAGTTCGCTAATATTCATACTTCTGAGCACCCGCTTTCTTTGGAATTGTAATTATTATATTCCTTTTGAAGTCTGAGGGTATTTTGCCTGTTTCATACATCTTGCTCACCAGATGGAAGAGTTTGGCTCCCACTGGCTCTCCCAAGGCTATCAGTACTTGTAACAGAATGTTGTTTACTCCTTGCGCCTTGTTTCTACTTATCTCTTTCAGTACTCTGCCAAATTCTTCTCACAGTATCGTATGTTCCATCTCCTATCCATTTACGTCCTGTTCCAGTTCTATAATATGTACCCTGAAGTACATTTTCCTTGTATAGGCCCTCTATGTACTCCTTCCACCTTTCAGTTTTCCCTTCTTTGTTTAGGAATGGATTTCCAGCTGAGCTCTTTTGATATTCATACAGCTGCTTCTCTTTTCTCCAAAGGCCTCTTTAATTTTGCTATAGGATGTATCTATCTTTCCCTAGGATACATGCTTCTCAATCCTTACATTTGTTCTCTAGTAATTCCTGCTTAGCCCTCAGCAACTTCTGATTCTTTCAGTTTACTAAATTGTGGTCAGAGTCCAAATCTGCCCCTAGAAATGTCCTACAATTTAAAATCTGCTTCAGAAATCTCTGCCTTGACATTATGTAATCAGTCTGTATCCTTCCGGTCTCTCCATGTCACTACCACTTATACAACCTTCTTTCATGATTCTTCAACCTGATGTTAGCGGTGATTAAATTATGCTGTGTAAAAAATTCAGCCAGGCAGCTTCCTCTTTCATTCCTTTCCCATAGACCATACTCACCTACTTTTTTTCTTCTCGTCCTTTTCCCACGATCGAATTCCAGTATCCCCTGACTATTAAATTTTCGTCTCCCGTAACTATGTGAATAATTTCTTTTATATCATCAAATATATCTCCAATCTCTTCATCATCTGCGGAGACTATTGGCACATAAACTTGCACTAGTATGGTGGGTGGGTGCTTCATGTCTTTGCTACAGTAATGCCATCACTATGCTGTTAACTGTAGCTTCTCCGCATTCTTATTTTCTCATTTCCTTACTAAACATACACCTTTATTACCCGTATTTGATTCTGTATTTATAACCCTATCTTCACTTCGGAAGAAAACCTGTTCCTCATACCACCGAAGTTCACTAATTCCCTCTGCATCTACCTTTGTTCTATCCATTCTCATTTTTTAAAATTTTCTAACCTATCTGCCCGATTAAGAGATCTAACATTCCACTCTCCGATGCGTAGAACTGATAACACCATCCCGAGTAGTCCACGCCTGGAGATCCGAAGGAGGAACTATTTTACCTTGAAATATTTAACACAAGAGGATGCCGTCATTTACCAACATAGTAGAGATGCATGCACTCGGGAAGAATTACTGCTGTAGTTTCACTTTGCTATCAGCCGTTCGCTGTACTAGCACAGTAAGGCCGTGTTGGTTCGTTTACAAGACCAAATCGGTCAGTTGTTCAAACTGTTGGCCCTTCAACTACTGCAAAGGGTGGTGCCCCTCTCCAGGTATCACAGTTTGTTCTGGTCTCTCGACAGATAACCCTCCAACGTGGTTGCACCTATGGTGCGACTATTGTATCGCTGAGACACACAAGCCTCGACGCCATCAGCAAGTTCCATGGTTTTGAGGGTACCACAGGCAAAATACAGGAAGCAAACGGCTATTTACAACTTTTACAGAAACCAGACGGCAGTTATAAGAGGCGCATGAGAGGGAAGCAGTGGTTGAGAAGGGAGTGAGACACGATTGTAGCTTATCCCCGATGTTTTTCAATCTGTACATTGAGCAAGCAGTAAAGGAAACAAATGACAAAATTTGGAGTTGTCATAAATAAAAACTGAAGGCTTGCCGATGACGTAATTGTCCTTTGCTAAGGACTTGGAAGAGCAGTTGAACGGAATGGACCAGCTCTTTACAGGAAGATATAAGATGAATATCAACAAAAGCAAAACAAGGCTAATGGAACGTGGTCCACTGTAATCAAGTGATGCTGAGGGAATCAGATTAGAAAACGAGACACTTAAATTAGTAGATGAGTTTTACTATTTGTGCAGCAAAGTAACTGATTATGGCCGAAGTGGCAAGCATATAAAATGTAAGCTTGCAGTGGCAAGAAAAGCGGTTCAGAAGAAGAGAAATTTATTAACATAAAGTATAGATTTAAGTGCCAGCAATTCTTTTCTGAAAGTATTTGTGTGGAATGTAGTCATTTAGGGAAGCGAAACACAGAAAATAAACAATTTTGCTAGTTTTGAAAATAACTATAACACCCTAGATCGCAAGGAATACTTACTGAAATGTGATCGGTTTCGATCACCACATCACATCATCAGACCTACACTCATTTTAATGGACAACGGCTGGGTACTGAGTAGAAAAAGCTGAGCGGCTGTTTGTCCGTGATGATCGAAACCTGTCGCCTTTTAATAAATGCGTCTTGTGATCTAAACTGTTGTGATTATTTTCAAAGATTTCATTTGGATCTCTGATATCTCCAATAATGTTTTCAAAAATACACGTTTTATAAAAGAAAAGAATAGAAGCTTTTCAAATGTGGAGCTACAGAAGAATGCTTAAGATTAGATCAGTAGATCTGCCAATTGTAGAAGTGTGAAAACGGAATTTGATTGCAATAATTACACGTCTGTTGTTTGAAACTGATACATAATATTTTATTCAAAATAATCTCCACTGCTATTTTATACACTTCTTCCACCTCTCCGGCAAACTATGAATGCCACGCCAAGAAAACAGTTCTTCTTTTGAAACGAACCAGTCAGCGAGCCATTTTCTTACATTTTCGTACGAATTGAACCGTTGTTCAAAGAGAGCGTGTCTCAGTGATGTAAACAGATGACAATCGGACGGAGTCAAGTCTGAAGAATAAGCCACATGTCCTAGTACTTTCCAACTGAGTGCCTCGATCGTTTCCCTAACCCGTTTTGCTGTGTGTGAGGGGGCGTTATCATGGAGAAATATGACTTTGTGTTGTCTTTTTCCGTATTCTGGTCATTTTTCACGTAATGCTCGATTTAAATCGATCATTTGCTGTTGGTAGCGATCAGTGTTAATGGTTTCACCAAGTTTTAGCAGTTCATAATAGGTGACACCTTTCTGTTCCCCCAAACACAGGGCATTGTCTCCCTTTCCCAAGCGACCTACGATTTACGACGCTTAGGATTCTCAAAATATATTCATTTTTTATCACCTGCCACTATTGAATGGTGAGATGACTTTATTCTGTATCTGGCGAGCTGCATTTCACAAGTGTGTGGCGTTCGCTGTGTTATTCAGAGGTTTGGTATTTAACTAATTTGTAAATGGAAACGATAATCTTATTTTATTACATTGAGTAATTACTAAATAATTTTTCTCCCGGATAAAGATTTGATCAAGTTGCTAAAGAACTCAAAGTTAACGTCGTGTTAAAGTGTTGTCTGTAAGTTGTGTAAGTGTGACTAAATCACAGTTCATACAACAGATTCTATACAACTATGGATTACGATGGAAACAGTTATCTTCAGCAAAATGATCATTAAAACCACCGAATATCAGCCGCGCACAACACTGTCGTATGTTACCTGAAACAATATTCTTCGCAACTCGTGCGTAATTAATTTCGGCTGCATACATCGGCTAGAAAAGTTTGTTATAATGTTCGTGCTATGAGCACTGTTTTTAAAGAACCAATCTGATTCGAATCATTTTCATTCAAATGAGTTCGGGACCACCGGTGTACATTTATTTTTACACATGTGTTTACGTTCAGCATTTATGTCTGCAGAGTTGCGTAATTTGAATTTGCCGCTGAGACAATCGTTAAGATGGCGGCAGACAATTGATAGAGACTTTCTATTGTTAGGCCAAATAAGTATTTTAACTGCTTATTAAACTTTACAGAATCTCTACTTTCGTATTGTGCACTATTTAGACTTCATCAAGCAAACATTTGATTTGTTTCTAAGGAAAACACAGACAAAAACGCGATACAAATCGCTATCATCAATGGCTGCGCTCCTTGCAGCGGAAAGAAACAATTAATACAAATAACGCTTACTGAGAGAGGAATTACAGTTACAAATAATTATTCACTCATGTTTATAATAATAATGGACTCTATTTTCAAGTAATAATTAACAAATAATTGCAATTTCTTATCGGACCTCAGTTTGATATGCGTCTTGCGTGCTGAACCTGCAAAAGCCATCCAACAAAAGGTAAAAACAAAAGAAGACAAACGCAGATCATAAAATGAATTTACAATTATCATTGTCTTTGTATGATACACATCGATATGTCTAATTACATCATAGAATTTTATGTAAATAATTGATATTTATAAGTTTTCACTGTTTTTTCATACGTGGAATACATAATGTTAATAACTGTTAGAGGCATAATTTCCTCTCGTCGCACTGTAGCCAAGTATTTATCTTGTGGATGTTACAAGTGGTCTTTCGATTTGCTTACTTCTTTCATTCAGTTCATGCGGAATCCATTTTCCTGTTCTATGCACACTTTCCGTAACTTTAACCTAAGAGGAACGGCTTTCTGCGACACATTCAGAATGAATAAAAATATTGCCTATGGCTGAGCTACTGTTCCCCTGCACCCTAGTTGGAGAAAGCACAGTCTGCATCAGATCTTATGAATTTATGAGATCTACCAACCTCCTTTTTCTTGCGCCATTATATACAAAATGTATATTGAAGTCACCACATATAACTAATTTCTGGTACGTCCTAAAAAGTGAATCAAAAACCCTCTCTAGCTTGAGCAGAAATGCTCTGAAGTCAGACTTAGACAACAACAATTAGAAGTTTAGTTTCACTAAATTCAACTGCCCCTGCACAACATTCAAATATCTGCTCACTGGAGGGCCGTGATACATCTGTGGACTCAAATTGAATACTGTTCTTTTACTTACATAGCTACTCCCCCACCCCGCAAGGAACTCCTTGAAAAACAACCAGCTAATTTGCATCCTGGTAGAGGAAGCCTCTGAACTGTCTAATTATTTAAGTGGTGCTGCGATATACCAATAATTTCAGAGCTAATATCTACAAGCAGTTCACTAACTTTATCTCTAATACCTCTTATATTTTGATGAAATATGCTAATTCCTTCTCTACTTGGAAACATTACATACTCTGAAGGTGAGCCCTTCGTTAGAGGGACTCCCTTTCAGCAGGTCAGGATATATTAAAGTGTCATCTATACACGCAAAGCAAAATGGGAAAACTGTCAGAGTGTCCATTGAAAGAGTGAAACCAGCACGGGCCTTACCATCGCCGAAACACGAATGCACTCCTCTAGTTCAGGATGATCGACGGCAAGCCGAGCCTACACCCAGTCGACCTGAAGAGACAATGCCAAGATGCCAGACGACTATAGAACAACCAGTTACACTTGTGTTCACACCGACACATCAACTGGTCTTCCGTACACGAGCTGGACGAGAATTCAATTTCAAGTACCCCCACATCCCAGGTGCTCCGCACTTTAAAAGGAGAGGGGGGGGGGGGGGGGGAGGGGATGGCTGTGTGGGAACAAGACACCGACCAGTGAAGTGCATTGGTTGTTCGTTGAACGAGTAGCTGATTTCGATGGTTTGATGTTGATTCTTTGTTTTTCGTTTTTTGTGTAGAGCTTAACTGCAGACATTACTCAAAGTAAATAAATGTATTTAAGTACACGTGGGCGTGATTTCTGGCCTATAACAGTTTCAAATCTGGAAATTAGCGTTCACGGGCCATCTATTTTGATTTGTTTTAACAAATGAAGGAATTATGTACATATATTTAAGTAAACAGAAATATTATTCTAGGATAATAAATTCCCTACATGGTGCAGGGAATGGCAATTGAATCTCAATGTAGACAAGTGTAATGTGTTGCGAATACATAGAAAGAAAGATCCTTTATCATTTAGCTACAATACAGCAGGTCAGCAACTGGAAGCAGTTAATTCCTTGAATTATCTGGGAGTAGGCATTAGGAGTGATTTAAAACGGAATGATGATATTAAGTTGATCGTCGGTAAAGCGGATGCCAGACTGAGATTCATTGGAAGAATCCTAAGGAAATGCAATCCGAAAACAAACGAAGTAGGTTACAGTACACTTGTTCGCCCACAGCTTGGGTATTGCTCACCAGTGTGTGATCCGTACCAGATAGGGTTGATAGAATAGATGGAGAAGATCCAACGGAGAGCAGCGCGCTTCGGTACAGGATCATTTACTAATCGCGAAAGCGTTACGGAAATGATAGATAATCTCCAGTGGAAGACCCTGCAGGAGAGACGCTCAATAGCTCGGTACGGGCTTTTGTTGAAGTTTCGAGAAAATGCCTTCACCGAGGAGTCAGGCAGTATATTGCTCCTTCCTACTTATATCTCGCGAAGAGACCATGAGGATAAAATCAGAGAGATTAGAGCCCACGCAGAGGCATACCGACAATCTTTCTTTCCACGAACAATACGAGACTGGAATGGAAGGGAGAACCGATAGAGGTACTCAAAGTACCCTTCGCCACACACCGTCAGGTGGCTTGCGGAGTTTGGATGTAGATGTAGGTGCAACGTATACTCATAAAAATGTTACGCAGAACGTAAAATGTATATTCGATTGTGATATTATTGGAATTCTTAAAGATTCTTTTCTCTCAGCATTTTAAGGAACTGTTTTCGACTGTAATCATCGACCATAAATGCTCGGCGATTGTGATATTATCAAGATTCTTTAACTTTGCAATTTGTTTGGATATCAATGACTCATAGTTTCTTTGGTGACTTCGATTGTCCATAGCATTCGAAGGATTGCTTTTAGGACATTTACGTGGCTTTACTGTTTACATTTGAGTAATTCAGAGTTTCTTTGGTTATTTCTTCAGATTCTGCGATCTGGATAGTCTGTATTCCTGTTAGGTTTTCTATTTCATTCGTTCTTTTACTTGGTATTTGTTGGATCTCGATAGCTGGTTTATCAGTTAGGTTTGTTTGTTTCCTAGGCGTTAGTAGAATGTCAAGTTTGTTTCTCCATTAAGTTTGCAGGTCATTTCGTTCGTTAATATGGCGCCAGCCGGAGTGGCCGAGCGTTCTAGGCGCTACAGTCCATGCCTCGGGCATGGATGTGCGTGCTGTCCTTAGGTTAGTTAGGTTTAAGTAGTTCTAAGTTCTAGGTGAAACGTCCCCTTTGAACAATTATACAAGACTGTCCTTAAACTGACACACAATATTTTTAGCGCAACGCAATCTGACTTTCAAAATACCCTGCAAAAGAATGGCCCTGAGTAACATTAAACTATACCTTTCACAAATCACTTACCTCACAAAAATCTTCGCTACTCAAGCTACTGCAATACAGCGAGCGCCACTACTGCCAGCTAAATAAAAGATTCAAACTACTGAAGGCACTAACTACTGATAGGGATAGTTAGCAAATGAAAGATATTAATAGAGAACAATCAATGTATTTACCTTAATATCATCAAAAGTCATAATATATATAGCAGTTCATCACAAATTACAAAAGTCCGCCGTCTCTCTCCCCACATCCACCACTGCTGGCGGCTCACCTCCAACTGCGCAACGCTACGCGCTGTTCACAGCCAGCTGCCTAACACTACAATGGCGAGTATTACAACAATGCAAAGCAGCCACAGACTGCACACAGCACAGCCAGTGATTCTCATACAGAGGTGGCGTTACCAATAAAAAAACCTAAACAGCCAACTTACATAGCCCCCATGCTCCCCACAAAAAATTTCACTAATTGGTTTGGGCAGTGGCCAATACAGATTTGAAAAAAAATTTTCATAATTACAGTAACAAAGAAATCAAATGCACACACTTATTGATAGAATGTTGGTCAAAAGCTAAAATTTTCTCACAGTCCATAAAGACAGTCCTAATCGTACATAACAGTAGAATAGCAGTGTTTTTCTCAAAGTCTGATCAGTAAAACAAAATGCACACGGAAGTAGTGGATTTCCATGCAGTCTTGAAGAAGAAGCGTTGTCCTTCCAACGGAAAGACAGTGCTGACTCTTGACATGCTGACAGATAATGGGCCACAATGGAGCAAACCCACAGCAGAGTCATTCGAAGTTTTGAAGAATATTGGTAGGTAGGTCATCACAGAGCAGACCCACTGGAGTCCTGGTAGAGATTGTGGTATTGGTGGGCCACCAGAGGTGCAGACCCACTGCAGTCCTTGTAGAAATAATGGTATTGATGGATCATCAAAGATGTAGACCCACTGTAGTCCTTGTAGAGACGCCAACAGCCATCTGTTGTGACTGTGCAGGTGCACAATCACCGTTGAACAGTCTTGCGGATAATATAGCAAGTCCATAACCACCACTTGTGCACTCACAAAGTTTTTGGAATTGTCCTTAGAACCAGCAATGCTGTTGTCCAGTCCCTTGCTGAATTATTAACACATGTGCAAACACTAACAGTCCCTACTTCTCACATATTGTCCATATACTATGACCAACAGAAACGTGTGCAGTGAAATGTAACTAACAAGTTAATAATATCATGAACTGGTGATAATTACAATTTTATAACATAAGAATACAATAACAAAGGTACAAAATACATCATTAAAGAACATAACAATACAGATAACATTTGTAGTAAAACAGGCTTTACAAAAGAATAGAAATAAACATATACATCAATGTTACATGAATTATGAGATAAGTAGATACATAAAAGATCAGAATAACTTTTGGAACATCAACTTTACACATGAGCATTAAAACAAAACAGAATAAATAATGTCTAAGCATATTTACAAGGTAAATAACATATTATTAATGCCAATTATATTTGAGGATAACAGTATTCCTCATCATAGCGAATGTAGCTTAGTATTAGAAGAAGAAAAAATCCTATGGAACTACACAGAGACAGGAAGAAAACAAATACACAAGGGTACACAAACACATAGTGGGATAACACCAATAGGAAAGGACAGGGTTCGTTTTCAGTGTAACATTTGGTACTGCAGTCCAACCCAAAACTTCATATATCTTTCCTCTTATTTCATCCTTTGTTTCCACCAAAAAAATTCTATCTAAGCATGCATTCTGTATTTATATGTTCACACATTTCTTACCTCAACATTTATTTCCAAGAAAATCCTAGCTAAACCTGTTTTCTGTACTTTTTTTCGTATAACTTCTCAATGCATTTCTTCCAATTCATCGCAACTCATTCTCTTAGAGGCTACCCCCTCTTAAGCTAACTTAAATCTACTGAGCTCAGATGCTAAACTAAGGGTCGAGGCAATGCAGCAGCACAAAATAAGTAACACAAACAGCAATGACCAAAAAAATGGAAAATTGCAAAGCAAGCTACAGTAAATCTAAATTACCAAGCAATGCAACATTACAACTAATATGAGCCAATGTGCAGCAACAAGAAAAATAAATGAGTAGTAAAACTGGCTTAGCAGAGTAACACAAATTAAAGTTCAGTAGCACTATACCTGGCAAACAGCAGCTTATATCTAAACATGACATAGCTCAAGCAGAAAAAATAGTACACTAAAGATAACAATGCAGATAAGGGAAATGTATAATCACATCTTAATGTCTAAGTAATTAAAGTGGTGCACCACAACAACTTATTGTAAAAGAAATATTACCATGTACTTGAAAAGAAAATTATGTGTCCAGTTACTGTTACTAGTCCCTTCTTATTGTTCTTTCCT
Source organism: Schistocerca serialis cubense (assembly GCF_023864345.2). Lineage (NCBI taxonomy): Eukaryota > Metazoa > Arthropoda > Insecta > Orthoptera > Acrididae > Schistocerca > Schistocerca serialis. The sequence continues at coordinate 296,170,689 of NC_064641.1, forward strand.
TTCCAAGTGCTCCTTTTTTTAAAGAACGTGGATTACAAAATTATCATTTAATAGATCTGTTGACAGAAAGTGTTCACATTAGCAAATGCATTTAATTTTATTTTATAAAACTAATGCTGTAACACAGCTGGAAAACAGGTATCAAATGAAATAAGCAATTACGCAAACCAAAGCATTAAACATCATTCAATAGCTATGTGGCATTTCGTAAGTCATTAGCTCTCAACTCTCGTAGAAAGACACTTGTCATTATCAGGTTTGCAGATGTAAGAATATTTATTGTCATTTCATTAGGCATTTCAGTAAATATCATAAATTACGAGCTCCACAGTATGCTTTTAACAAGGAAATGTCAATAGCGAGGATAATGGCCTCCCTTTTTTTTTCTACCTGTGCCGCTGAAAGGCTAATGGCTTTTTTTCGGGCGGCTGTCGCCGAGGTGGGTGCCCGCGACGCATTACGTGCAGGTGGTCACTTAACTTTCTTACGGAAATATTTACGACAGCAGTTTCCGCTACAGTGACAGTCTCACATAAAAATATTTCACAGGTCAAGAATTAGCGTTGCAAATCTGTAGAAAGAAAATCCTATAAATATAAGTATGCAAATAAAATATTCGTCAGCATTGTGATACAGTCACGCATTTACGCACATTTCATAACTCTTAAAGTACGCTTCTTGGTTTCCAACATACTTCTTATTCCTCATATACGGTAGCATCATCTTATTGATCATAAACATATCTCAACAGCATAGTACACATTGTCGTCATAATAATAACATCATAACACCTCAGTCAAATCTCAAAAATGTCGTAGCTTTCTGCAATATTTTCAAAACCTAAAAAATATTCTCTGCTCATTTCAATAATGTCATCTACCTCAAACGTACTTTAAAATCATGCTCCCTTACCAAATACATCATTCAAAGCTCTCATTGTATCACAATGATTCCGAAAAAAATATGAACAGTTTACAAAGTACAGACAAAATACAGTTTCATAAGTGTGAAGTTACCCAACTGTGTATTGTGTAAACATGTGTCACTGATGTAGTAAAAAAATGTTTATCTCTCAGTTAAATGATCAGATAGCTGTGTAATTTGTGTGTTAGAGATATATGGTACCAATGTGTAAAGTTGTATGAGTAAATACCATATTAGCTACGATTTCTTGTGGTTGCCATATACATGGTACACAAAGTAAGCGTGTACCCCCCTGAGGATTAATGTAATTATACCCTCAGGTGTTACAGATTACAGCAATGGAATGAAATGTATCACGGAAAACTTTCTTTGTAATTCAAAAATCTTTAAAAATAAATGTTTTAAATATAAAATTAATCACTCAAATACGTATCCTGTAGCGCTAAATGTGCATCTTGTTGTAAGATAATCTCTGTGGAAGTGTCGTAGTTATTTTCCTCCGAAAGCTAAGTTCTGCAGAAGCCAATGTACTTACCTTATGATAAACAAAAGTGAAATGCTTTGCGTAGAGATATCTTAGTTATTATGCTTATTGTTGTGATGATGAAAGTACTGTGCTGTAACGTATTGTTGTGCTATGGAAAAGGCAGTCTCCTTTGATAATAATTGTTTTGGTTCCCATATTGTCTGTTTCTCTTATTGTCTCTGTGATAGTCATTACCACGGAGAGGTGATCTTTCCCTGTAGTTATTACTACTCTGCCAACGGTTGTCATATGGGTGGTGTCTGTTTTGATCACGATTTGCGTTGTAAGAATAGCCTTTTCGTGTCCAGTTATTGTTTCTTTCATCGCGGATTTTCGACGGATGTGACCTGTAATTGTTGTGTTCCTTCTTTCACGTTCCACGATTGTGAGTGTCAATTTCTAATTCTTGTAAGAGTCCCTGAAATGCTTCAATGTCGTCTTTGCAACGTCCTGCCAAAATAATATGTCGTAAATGTTCAGGCAGTTTGATTAAGCAAATGCGGATGAGTTCTGAGGGGCTGTATGGGTTTGGAAGATACTGATTCTTATGCAACATGTCTTCAAAATATTTCATAAGACTGGAAAATTCAGATTGTTCGAAACGTTTCATCATTATGATGTTATGTTTTACTCGGTCTTGTGTGGCTTGAGACCAATATGCTGAGAGGAAGGCATGGTAAAACTCTCCTTCACTGTGGCAATCGTGAACTGCCGATCGCATTCTTACAGCTGGTTCATTCTCCAAGTAGCCACACATAAATTCTAATCTGTGTTCTAACGACCAGTTGGGAGGAAAACAATGCGAGAATTGATGGAGCCATGCTTGTGGATGAATGTCGTTGCCGGAATTCTTAAATGTTTTGAATTTACGTGTAGTAATGAACAGCTTATAGTCAAAATCATCATGTCGGCGAGTCGCATATCGGTCATTGTTAGGTCGTGTCGGCCGTTCCATCTCAAAATTCGGTGCACATTGCCAATTTCTTTCATAATTTCCGAAGTGTCCTGTGTTATTATTTTGCGGCTTTTCCGTGTTTCTAAGTCCCTCTTCCCGTGTTGGAGCGCGAGTGTCCTCTGAAATACGTAATTCTTGTATTACCTGTGTCAACTGATCTTGTACTTCCCGGATTTCTCTTTGGTGTTGTGTATTAATTTGATTCTGATTTTGTTTGAATTTCCTAATTTGTTCGTACTCTTCTGTGTCATTAAAGACTACCGGTCTTGCGTCAATCAGATTATCATCTACCTTCGTAGATAAATTAGTGAACTGATCCAAAAGTTCGGCTACTTTCTCCGATAGTGTACTTATTTCCTCAGTGTGTTTTTCTGAACCAAGTTTCAGAGTATCTACTGTGTCCTTAAAGTTTTCCTGAGTTTTTGCAAGTTGCGTAACCGAATCGGTAGATGCAGCTGAGTCAAATTTAGCTTGCAAGGTCTCATGATTTTCATGAACAATAATTTGCAGTTCTTTTATGGCTGCTTCGTGATTCTGTAATGCATTTTCATGCCGCGAAAAAATAGGTTGAAAATGCTCACAAATTTGAGTTTTTACGTCATTACAGACTTTTTGACATTTCGATTCAATGTTATGTAACTCAGTAGTTAAATCTTCACGCGTTTGTTCAAGAGTTTGTTCCAATGAGTCTAACTTTTGAAGCTGTTCCTGTGTTTGTCTCTGATTTTGTTCCAGTGTGTCTAACTTTTTGAGATTTTGTTCCACTGTGTCTAACTGTTGCTGTGTTTGTCTCTGGTGTTGTTCCATTGTGTCTAACTTTTCAAGCTTTCGTCCCATTTGTTGCATTAATTGTAATAACAATGCACTGGTGTCTGAAACATGTTCCTCAGTGCTTTTCGGCAGTGAAGTTGCACCGGCAACATTCACATTTTGACAAGCGGAAAATGTGTCTTGACTCATTTGAGAAAACGGTGAGAACCCAAAACCTGAGTCTGCAGTATTTGAAATATTGTGTTCTGTCATTCCCGATTCCTGAGGCGAGCTGTTGCCGACCAATCGATCGATAACGCTTCCCTGTTCACTACCTGTTTCACTGTCTACACCATTGTTTGCCGCCCGCTCCATTTCCCTATGCGCAATTACCAAATTACTACTTTGAACATTAGTTAATTCATTACTCTGCGGCGCTAACACACTGCTTTCGTCTTCACTGTCATTTCTCAGTTTACTTTGGAGCCTAGTATTACGTTTTTCACATGCCATAATTGTCACAATATTTCACACGATAACACAGAAAAGCGCAATTTGAAGAGCAAAATAAAATAACATAGCAATGGAAATAATGTCTACTTAATTGCCAGCGCAGCTGCGAAATACTTGGTGCAAATCTACATGCATGGCACAACTGTTTTACTGTACAACAATGAAAAACTACAACTACAAAGGAAATTCTCTCTATGATTACGCGCTATCAATAAACAATAGCTACACTAATTACGCAAACTACAAAAAAAAAAAAAAATCAGAAGATTCCAGTGAGGTATCCTCGGCTAAGGGTCGACATATGAAACGTCCCCTTTGAACAATTATACAAGACTGTCCTTAAACTGACATACAATATTTTTAGCGCAACGCAATCTGACTTTCAAAATACCTTGCAAAAGAATGGCCCTGAGTAACATTAAACTATACCTTTCACAAATCACTTACCTCACAAAAATCTTCGCTACTCAAGCTACTGCAATACAGCGAGCGCCACTACTGCCAGCTAAATAAAAGATTCAAACTACTGAAGGCACTAACTACTGATAGGGATAGTTAGCAAATGAAAGATATTAATAGAGAACAATCAATGTATTTACCTTAATATCATCAAAAGTCATAATATATATAGCAGTTCATCACAAATTACAAAACTCCGCCATCTCTCTCCCCACATCCACCACTGCTGGCGGCTCACCTCCAACTGCGCAACGCTACGCGCTGTTCACAGCCAGCCGCCTAACACTACAATGGCGAGTATTACAACAATGCAAAGCAGCCACAGACTGCACACAGCACAGCCAGTGATTTTCATGCAGAGGTGGCGTTACCCATAAAAAAACCTAAACAGCCTACTTACATAGGGGACTGATGACCTCAGCAGTTAAGTCCCATAGTGCTCAGAGCCATCATTAATATGGCATTTGTTTTGGATTACTGTATTTTTGTTACTGTAATGAATTAATAGACTAAATTGTTTAGCTCGGATTTCTTAAGACATCGGATATTGAGTATGTGTGTTACTGATTAAATTTATAACGCCTGCGAAACGCAAGTCGAATTTATCTCTGAGCTCAAAAAGAGCTCGAGCTATATAGATAGCTAGACAGCAACAATCGTCTGCACGTGCTGACGAGCAGAGAATTGAGCATGTAGAGCATGAGCCAAATTTTGGAGTAGCTGAAACCGCTGCACAGGCGAATGCTCAATGTCAGCAAAATGCTGAACGCATTGCATCTCAGCGTGTTTCTGAGACAGCCGAAGATGCAGCTTCTCAGCGTCAAGCAAACACAGCACGCATAGCATCTGTGCATGCCTCTGAAACTGTCGAAGAAGCAGACACACGCCCACGTGCTGTAGCTCAACGAAAAGGTGAACATTGGCAAATATTTGTAATGAATTCCTGGGGCTTTTAAGATAATGTACCTTTCGGCTATGGTCCGACTTTAGATTACAGTAACTACAAGCACATCAAAATTGATCGTATGAACAAGGCATGCAGGTTTTGTGGAGCACTGAAAAGGAGGGAGGCAACGGCGTGTTGCTCTTGGGGCAAGGTACCCGTCCCTACATCAGAAGAGCCTGTGGATCCGTTAAAGGAGTTATTTTCTGGAGAGACGAGTCATAGCAGTTTCTAAAGCGTACAGAAAAATATAATATGTCTTAATACAGTGTCTGCACAAGCGAAAAATCAGGGTTAGAGTCCCTGTCCGATACCAATTTTCATGTGTCGCGAACTGCTGTCGTTAATCCAGGTTCGCAAAATGCAAATCCGTATTCAACAGAACAGTGTCTTTTCCTTCAGACAGTCATCCTAGTAACACAGACATTGTAACCATCAATGACGTACGATGTGTATCATAGCCCACATTCCACTTTATTTACGGTTTTTAGGTTACGGGGAAAGAAGTGACAGACAACAATGACTTTTTACGTTTTCTATTGCATTTATTCGTATTGTTAAATCTATGTTCTAATTAAATGCATTGCAATGATACTGTTGACGGTGCCGAAGTGTCACGAAAAAACAACACATTCGGAACTATGAAGTCGTTACAATCAATACGGAATTCGATTTCAATTACCTGCTTGTCCATTAATTTTTTCAGTTTTTCTTCATTTACCTTCTGATTTTTATAGATAAATAAAATATTTATAAAATTTTTTCATCACCTAATGAGAACAGTAAAAGCATAAACCGCGAGCAAAAATATGAAAATAAAATGAAATGAAAACTACAAGATCAGTGCTCGAATTTTGTAGCAATAATAATTATAGAATCTGTTCTAGTTAATTACGTTGCTGTCATACCATATAGGAAACTCTTTCATGCAGAAATATTTAGATACATACAAGGAGTTGAGAACTTGCATAAATTAAAGAAATTTGTCGGACTGTCGCGTATAAATTTTAACTACATATGTACACAGCACATATGTACACACTGACTAGCCACACACCCGAACACACCTGCAACTTTACCAAGCACTTGTCTCATAAACACATGGCCATAAATTCTCAGAAATTATCTCTACGATACAAGACTTCATAATATCGTGTCTCAATATTTTCCAACATACAAAGTACCTCAACCAATATGATGTTAACGATCATCATTTTTTTCTACATGTCATTGCAACTACAATACTGCAACGTAGCTGTTGGTAAAACCCAACCGTGCAGAAACGTATACAAAACAAAGCAAATAGTGGAATATTCAAGTTTCGTTATTACCGCAAATTTTAGATAAGCAGCGACATCCTCTAATCACGTGACTAGCCCGATTTGATGTTGATAGCATGCACAATAGACTATATTCAGTACATCAACATAAATACCCTATGATAGTATCGCTGGATGCTACAGGTCAAGCTAAATGCAATACTGATGCGGAATGCCATTGCTCTTACGAAAGAACTCCGATTGATAATAGCTCAAAGGTAAAGCTTTCGATAAGGCTAATAGTGCAGAGTAACTGTATTTATGCTCTATGGATTAATTACAGACTATTGTAAAACTGGAGATGGAGGGACCAGAGACAACTTAGGCGGCGATTTCGCAAGATACTAATATCTGTGAGTTACTGTAACAACGAAATAAATGAAATGTAATTTTGAAATCTAAAACAGTACAAGTTCTGTAAATGCGAAAACCCTTCAACCTCCAACAATCGGCCGGCAAGACGGAACCTGCAAACTGATCAAATATTATTCTCGGAACTATACAGTGGTGTTCGTCTGTTGTACAAATTTAAGAATTACGGCAGTAGCAACTCGTATTTGATAGGTTACACATTCCGACGAGGTACAAGAAGACGCATGCACTGTTGTATTGCGCGGCACGGACGTTTTACCTAATGCGCAACTATATAATACGCAACCGAAAACACGTTATGCTTCACTTAAGGGCTTTGTGTTCTAACTTTCTCTTTGGCTGACGTATCATATCATTTCAAGAAATGCACTTCCTCCAACATTACCTTACACAGACGGTAAAAATTCAGGGGTTCAGGATATATACAGGCCTTCCGACAGGCATTTTACCCTTCTGCGATAGAAATAGAAGCGGGGGAAGTAATTGCAATACAATATTTACCTTCGCCAAGTCACACACGGTAGCTAGAACTACGAAGTGGCAACCGCTCTCTTGCTTGCGTCCACCCCACAGCCACTCTTAACTTTCACTGCTACCAGCCAGTGATGCGCTGTTTGTAGCCGGCATCGTGTGACCACAATCACGCCATTTGTATTAATTAAGCCGGTGGAGCTCTATCTTAATCTGGCCGCGCTGTGAGCCGTCACGCCGCCTTTAATTAGACGATGCTTAATTACCACGCACCGACATTTAGTCCCAGGAAGCTTCAAACAGAAAGACTCATTAGTGCCCACGAAGCGCATACCATCAAAGTCTCCGTCCTAGAATTATCGCTGAAAAAGCAACTAATGTACCTCTCACGTTCTGAATTCCCACGTAGATAACTTATTTGCCATATTATGATGCTCAGAAAGCAGGATTATGTGGGAAAATGTAGAGTTCATGCTTAGTAATGAGCCAAAGGGTTACGTTACATTCGTGATGAACAAGCGCGTCCTTCACTCCAGCTGCAACAGCCTTAAAGGTATAGTAAACAGAATCTCTCTCAGCATCTTAGCATGTGTAGACACGAATCAGAGTCCAGAGTGACTTCTGGACGATGTCTGTGTTCCTCGTAATAAGCACTGAACCGAGTGCTATCTTCCATCCATTTATGTCTCCTTGGACTAGTCATAAGTGATGAAGGAGGATACTCTCCGTTTCTAACATGGAGTGGAAGGCGTATTGATGTTCTTCGATAGCTACTACTGCAAAGGAATGTTTACTTAGTCGTTATGTTTAACGTGGACACTAAAATCTCCTGTCAGACTGCCTATTCTGTTTAGGATGTCACGAAGGTTTCGTATGAAATACGGTGGTGTCCAAACTGATGAACGAAAGTGACTTTCATTTGATGTGTCACTCCTACGTAACACAACTCGATGAAAATTGGACCATACTCAGAAAGAACTGTTACAGTAAAGCAAACTTATGAACGAGAGTTGTTTTCGCATGATGCGTCACTGCCAAGTAACATAGCTCGATGATAATTGGACTGTACTCATAAAGAACTGTCACAGTAAAGCACAGAAGGTAAATGAGGTAAGTAGGCAGTGAGACAAACAGAACTGACACTTTTATTCAAAGACAATAGGTACACTGAAGTCAGAGTGAAATAGAGTGTGTGATCTCTATGCACAGAATTGCATGCTATGCGACGTGCTCACAACTGCTCACATGGATGGTAAGGAATTCGTGTATTACGGCTTTCCGTTCCTCTACCAGCACAGATTAAAACTGCTGTATGGTCGTTGGCGCGTGTGGACGTGTTGCATTCACTGCGTCCCACATACAGGGTGTTTCACTAAATGTGTTTGCCTCTGTAAGTTACGAAGTAATAGGCGACGGAAATATTTATTACGGTAGGTTCAAACGGCTCTAAGCACTATGGGACTTGACATCTGAGGTCATCAGTCCCCTAGACTTAGAACTACTTAAACCTAACTTAACTTAAGGACATCACACACATCCATGCCCGAGGCAGGATTCGATCCTGCGACCGTAGCAGCAACGCGGTTCCGGACTGAAGCGCCTAGAGCCGCTCGGCCACAACGGCCGGCTTATTGCGGTAGGTCACCATAAGAAACGTTACACTGTCTGCGGAGCTATGAAAGTTTATTGTGTTATTATCCAAAGAGTTACAGCAAAAAGATAAAATTTTTTAAATGGAAGAGTAGTTGTTTCAATCATGCACTGGAATCAGTAACACCAGCTGTGTACACATCAATTTAAATTTCATTCCTATCACTTTTAGCTTGGGAGCTACAACCCTTCAAAGTTTCAGGGGAAGATACCACACACGCTGCGCATAACGCAATAAACCTTCTTAGCGTGGTGAGGCCGAATTGTAACGTCACCGGTGTCACGGAGCGAGAAGCCTCCTCGATGCGCTGTTAGACTGCTGACTGTTGCCGCACACTGCCGTATACCCGACAGTTCGAGCCACATAAACAAATGGGGCTCAGTCTACCACAATTACTAACATCGGACGAAGACGTCGTGCACGAACAACGAGTACGTTGACATGTTGCTGATGCTCGGCGAGTGGCGACATGGTGCCACTGAAGCAGCCATGGCGTACGCCGTGAGATATGCTGGGTTAAGAGCTCCGGCAGCCATAACGTTCTTACGTGCCGAACAACGACTTCTGGAAACAGGCAGCTTGGTAATGCGCCGCAGTAACAGACGTAAAACTGGAAGAAGTGAGGAGACGGAGGTGTTTGTTTTAGCTGCAGTACACCACGATCCTCATGTCAGCTTACGAGCCGTTGCTGCAGTCGCTGGTGTCAGTCTCAATCTGTGTACCGAATAATACACGGCCACAGGTTTCACCCGTACCGCCTGTCACTGTCCCAGGACCTGCATGGGAACGATTTCCGTGCGAGAGTTACATTCTGTGAATGAGCCATGCGTAATTTCACGCTGCAGCCTTTACAAGGTGTTACGTTCTCTGATGAGTCCACGTTCACAAATTATGGTGCAGTGAATCGCCATAACGTGCACTACTGGGCCGCAGACAATCCTCGATAGCTACGACATGTCGACCATCAACGTACGTGGTCTATTAATGTACGGTGTGGAATCCTTGGGGATGAAATCATCGGTCCACACTTCTTCCCAGGTACACTGACAGGTGAGTTCTATCGCGTGTTTATAGTCGACAGTTTGGGTGGTCTCGAACATGTGTGTCTACACACAGGAGTCCATATGTGGATGCAGCACGATGGTCACGCCCATTCTGTGCGTTCTGTTGTGGAAGAACTAAACAACAGGTTTGCAGGAAATGTGTTTGGGGCGCCATGGTCCTCACTCATGGCCCGCAAGGTCACCTGATTTAACACCATTATATTTCTTTTTGTGGGGATATGTAAAGGATCGTGTTTATGTCACTGAGCCCACATCCCCAGATGATCTAAAACGGGGCATCGAGGGCGCATGTTGCTCCGTGACACCGGCGATGTTACATCTCGTGCGCATATCCTTTAGAAGGAGCATTGCATTTGGCATTCAGTAACATGGACAGACATTTGAACATCTCATTTAAATCAACTTCCCACCGCCAGAACATCCATATCCCACCACACAGCCATGTATTATGTACAGTGTGTGGCATCTGCCCCTGAAAATTTGAAGGGTTGTAGCTCCCAAACTAAAAGTGATAGGAATGAAATTTAAATTGATGTATACACATCTGCTGTTACTAGTTAGAGTGCATGACAGAGTGCATTTAAAAAATTGTATCTTTTTGCTGTAACTCTTTCTATAATAACAGAATAAACTATGTTCATAGCTCTGCAGACAATGTAACGTTTCTTATGGTGATCTACCGGAATAAATATTTCCGTCACCTATTACTTCGTAACTTACAGAGGCAAACACATTTAGTGAAACACCCTGTATGCTCGACGGGATTTGAGTTGTTGTGTAACATTACAACCCAATGCCTGACATATATTTCAGCTACTTGATTTCTCGAGTTGATAATTTTTGTAAATATATTTTTCAATGGATTTGGTCAGTAATTAGCGTTTATGAAAAAGTAATGTATGCTGACTGTATAAATCAGAAGTCGTTATTGTATAAAGAACAGAAAATATCTTTCAGTCGGAGAGTCGGAGAGGCGAAGGCAGAAAAGGAGTTGCGAAGCATGTGTGGTGTGGAACAGACGTATGTTTTGGTGCACATATGCCAGGGTGCTTTCCGACGAAAACGTTGTTGTAATACGAGTCCAGGCCATGTATGTGGGCACAGTATGTGATCACAAAAAGCTTTTTGAAGTAGTGAAGTATACCGTGCGGCCCAAATTTACACACGCTGCTCGCTAATCAAGAGGAGCCTAATTTTGTCCATTATAGATGGTTTCTTTAAAAGCCTGTGACTGTGGAAAGACTGGATTTGTTTATAAATAACTCTTCTGCTACCAGTCACGATTTTCTCTTATTCATATTTTACACAACACATTTCGAGAAATGATTCCATTTTCAAGTGTGTATTTCTTTGTACTATACCAATTCTTCCTGATGTCTTCCAGGTGTGATGTTCTTCTTTTATTTTAACTTTTCTTATGGTCCATTTATGCAGAATCTCACACATGTTAAACATCATTCCGAACTTTTAGTGCACAGTACACCTCGAGAACATCGACAATAACTTATATAAGTAAAGAATTTGTTTATGTATATTACTCTGAATGTGTACTGAGCACTGAAAGTTCGGAATGATGTTTAACATGTGTGAGAGTCTGCATAAATGGACCATAAGAAAAGTTAAAATAAAAAAAGAAAAACATCACACCTTGAAAACATTATGAAAAAATGGCAGAATACTGTGAAATACACACTTGAAAATGGGAAACATTTCTCCAAGTGTGTCGTGTAAAATATGAATAATAGAAAATTGTGACTGGTAGCACAAAATTTATTTATAAACAAACCCAAGAAGAGGCTGTCACCAATAATGGATCTCATAATAAGTACTACTTTGCACTACAAGCAATGCATCGCAAAGTAAGATCCAGCTGTGGAATAGTCATGGCAGCGTCTTAGTAACTTTTTGGAGCATTATGGTACGTTTCGTCAAAGAACAAATTTGTCGAGAGAAACTTCATTACCTGAGACATTAACCATGAAATAGGTGGATCCGTTACCATTCTCCAAGATAAGTCACAAGTGATAGTGAAAAGAAACCAGACCTAGTTAAACTTACAGCTGATTTTCAATAAAATAGTTGGTGTGTTCAAAGGCCGAAAGTAACTACTATGGTTTAGATAGTATTGCATTACTACTGCAGACAATCAGCTTAAATTAAAAGTGATTTAGCTCAAATTCATATTTTGTTACAATAATATGTTATGTTTCTCATAATCAAAGAAGTTTTAGAATTTTATGTTGTATTTTGTAATTAATATTATGTGTGTACGCCTACCAAACATAAGTGCCGAAAAAAAGCCACTTCCAGAAATGGAAGTTAGTACGGAATTGATTTGAGGCACATTCATTTGCTAAGAAATAAGTAAAGAATCATGAACAGCTTTCTCACGTCAATGTCTTCTTGTTTTAAACAGATAAGATTATTTTTAGCTACATAACACAATACAGTTTCTATAAAGTGTTGCTACGATTGATTATAATTTGTTTTCATTAAGGTAACTAACATCATTGCACTTCGAATTACCGTTTGTGTTCATGTCATACGTGTCCTTTAGATGTAGCTGAGTGTTTCTGTATTTGTCCAGTTGCTGCTTTGCCTTTCTCGCTTGATATTTACGCGTTTTCAAAGTCATTACAATCATTTACCAAAATTATCTAGTGCTCGTTTCTGGAATATGCGACCGTCCTATTCTGCAACGTAAATTCATTCAAACCATATTCTGCCATTCAAAATTACGGCTAACTACAGTGACACTTTAACTTATTACCAGTTTTTACGTCTCGGTTCTTGTTGTAGACAGTACAAACACTCGTCCGATAGCGATCGAGTTGTAAGTATCTATATTCCATCGTCAAGCATTGATATTCAGATTCGATGTCTTGGTTCCACTAACAGTGGAACATTAGGCACATTTGTCACAATAAAATCTTACATACACTGTAGAGTATAGGCACGTTAAGTGGTAACGGGCAGGGAAATCTGTTAGACGAATGTCCTCTCGTTCCAAGAGTTCCTTCACTTGAGCTTTATGAAGCGATCGCGCAGTAAATCCATTGAAATGGAGTCAGCGCCCGATGTGCCCCTGAAATTATGCACATGACGAAACAGTACTGCGGTGAATGTACCGTGTTGAAAGATACGGATTTCAGTACACCCCATGGAATTTTATGCCTCGTCAGCTCATAAAATCTGGACAAAACGATCTCGTTCAACAATATTTCTGTGGTACTATCACGTGCGAAAGTACCAGAACGACCTGAATTGCGTTCCGCCCGATTTGTGTGCTACCCATATGATGTTACTTTCGTGCAGGTCCTTTCTCTTCTCCTTACAATCGTTTCTCTGTACAGAATGGATACTAGAAGAGACAACTAGAAAACCGCTCTGTGTATGTCTGTCAGTCAGGATGCAAATATCGCGAAACACGTTATTAGAGACGGCAGAGGCTTAAACGCTTTTAGAAACAAACCCGTTACAATAAATGAAATTTCAAAAACCAGTTTTCAACTTCAAAATACACGTATAAAGTTTTTGTACTGTAATGGGACCAGGGACTCCTTTTCGGCAGCTGTTGCTCCTCTCAACTAGCCACGAAAGATCTTAAATATGATTTCAGTTAAAGGTAGAAAAGTGTGCATTAGTTTAAATGTGAAAGACGTAACATAAAGTTTCTGTTATAAAGGGATTCGAACCCATTATATAATGTCATTATTAACTTAACACAATCACGTATTATATATCGAAATTTTCACTAGTACTGAGTTGACTTACACTGAAATGATAAGACAAAGAAGTTTTACCTTAGTGGGATTGGATCTCGGTAGCTATCGCCGTCTTTTCTAATCATGAACAGACCTTAAATGTCCCTTCATTAACCAGGAGCGAGGTTTGTGCATATCTGAACTGGAAATGATATGATGAAAATATGACGTAATTATCACTTTTTATTAAGGAAAGCAGGCTTTATTGTTCTCATTTTTTTAATTAGCTGTGCTATAGGCCGATTTTAGTGACCTGTAACAAAGAAAAAATTACATAGATTTACACATAACTGTTCTGAGTGTGCTCCTGTGGATTATTTAACAATAGCTTTACAGGTATATATCTTCTTTATTGTAAATATTTTACTTTATAATGATTTACATCGGCGTAGCTTACGTACTCATACGATACCTCTCCTTACTTTAGAACTTATACAGCAAATATCTGGGTGTCCTGTAGCGCGTGTGTGGGTGTAGCCATCCTCGTTTGGCACTGGATGTGTGACGCATATGTACGGTTACTTACTTTACGAAAGGGCTGACGTAGATTTGTTTAGGAAAATGTGTTCATTCGATGGAAGCTGGACATTCAAAGTACCAGGTGATCAAAAAGTCAGTATAAATTTGAAAACTGAATAAATCACGGACTAATGTAGATAGAGAGATACAAATTGACACTCATGCTTGGAATGACATGGGGTTTTATTAGAACCAAAAAAATACAAAAGTTCAAAAAATGTCCGACAGATGGCGCTTCATCTGATCAGAACAGCAGTAACTAGCATAACAAAGTAAGACAAAGCAAAGATGATGTTCTTCACAGGAAATGCTCAATATGTCCACCATCATTCCTCAACAATAGCTGTAGTCGAGGAATAATGTTGTGAACAGCACTGTAAAGCATGTCCGGAGTTATGGTGAGGCATTGGCGTCGGATGTTGTCTTTCAGCATCCCTAGAGATGTCGGTCGATCACGATACACGTGCGACTTCAGGTAACCCCAAAGCCAATAATCGCACGGACTGAGGTCTGGGGACCTGGGAAGCCACGCATGACGAAAGTGGCGGCTGAGCACACGATCATCACCAAACGACGCGCGCAAGAGATCTTTCACGCGTCTAGCAATATGGGGTGGAGCGCCATCCTGCATACACTTCGTACGTTCCAGCACGTGCTTATCAGCCAGGCTGGGGATGATGCCACTCTGTAACATATCGGCGTACCTCTCACCCGTCACGGTAGCAGTTACAAAACCAGAATCACGCATTTCCTCGAAGAAAAAAGGCCCGATAACGGTAGATGTGGTAAATTCAACCCATACCGTGACTTTCTCGTCGTGCAATGGAGTTTCCACGACAGGTCTAGGATTTTCGGTAGCCCAAATTCTGCAGTTGTGGGCGTTGACAGACCCTCGGAGCGTGAAATGAGCTTCGTCGGTCCACAACACGTTACTCAACCAATCGTCATCTCCCGCCATCTTTTGAAACGCCCACACCGCAAATGCCCTCCGCTTCACTAAATCGCCAGGTAACAGTTCATGATGCCGATGGATTTTGTACGGATAGCATCGGAGGGTACGCCTAAATGCCAACCAAACAGTAGTGTATGGAATGCCGGTGCGACGTGCGACTGCACGAGCGCTGACTTCCCCGTGCATAGACGAACCCGCTACAGTCTCCATTTCTTCCTGAACTGTCTCAGCAGCATTACGCCTTGTGCTCGGTCGGCCACTACGGGGTCTATCGTCTAAACGACCCGTGGCTTCGAACTTCGAAATCATTCTCGCCACAGCTGCATTTGTCAACGGACCTTTGCCCGTTCGAATCCCCTTCCTATGGCGATAGGATCGTAACGCTGAACTAGCACATTCCCCATTCTAATAATACAGCTTCACTAAAAGCTCCTTTCCAGGTAACGTCAACATACTGCGACTGCTGGCGCATCTCATTCTCTCTCTCATTACAGCTCCTTTTATAAACGATTGTCATGCGCAGTCACTGACGTTTTGCTGTCCAGCGCCATCTGTCGGACATTTTGTGAACTTTGTTTTTTTTCTTCTAATAAAACCCCATGTCATTCCAAGCATGTGTGACAAATTTTACCTCTCTATCTACATTATTCCGTGGTTTATTAAGTTTTCAAATTTATGCTGACTTTCTGATCACCCGGTTTATTTAAAATAGGCAGTACAATTATGCCTGAATAGAATTGAAGTAGTTTTCCCTTAGACTGTATGCGGTATATTACACGTTATGTAATGGTTAGCACACGTTTGTGTATCGTAATCTGTTACGGAATAAAGTCAAGCGCCAGCACGCCAGACGGAACGATAGAGAAGAGAAGACTGTGAGAAGAAATCAGCCAATTGCACTCTGACCGACCCCTCTCCAGGACGACAACGCGACATCAGCTGCCCCTACATTAGCGCCGCGACCGACTGGCGACGACCCAGTTGAATAGCAGCTTCAAGACAGCGACTTGGATAGAAGCGTCAATGCTCGTTGCTTCGCTTATACACTCCATGTAACACAGCCTTGGGATTGCTCTTCTGAAGAGATTGCTTATTTTGTATGTCGCCCTTTGCAAGTGACATATCTGTGTAATTGTCAAAGATAACTATTGTCATTTACTTTTTTGTAATAAAACTCATTAATACGATTTGTTTGAATGTTTGTCTAGGGATCCGAGTTGCAGGCTTCCTAGAGATGACTTACTTTGACGAAGAGCATGGAGACATAATAGAATACTATATGTTTCTGCTTGGAATGTAAAATATTTTGACCTTTTCTGGTGCGCCAGCGAGGACATTATGCCCTTTGGCAAGTTGTAATCGATAGCTGTCGACATCATGTAAGAAGGAGGTCTTCTATAACAGTGAGTAACAGCTGACTGTAGCTGTCCGTTTGAGTCGCTACAAGCTGTAGCACATATTTTCATGTATTTATCTAGATTAGGGGTAGTCAACCTTTTTCATGTACCACCCACTTTCGTATCTCTGTTAGCAATAAAAATTTTAACCGCCCACCAGTTGTGCAGTAATGGTGACGTATAAGGTAAGAAAGATTTTTGTTATAAAATTTATAAAGCAGAGATGCAGCAAGTTAAAGCACATAATAATAATTATTACCAAACACTTCGTGTCACAATTTTATACACCCAACCGCCCAAGTCCACAATGAAAGTTGGAACGTCTTCTAGTGGGCAACGGTTTTTGGTGGAGAAGTTGGGTACCTGTAATCTTGGGTATCAAGGCAGCGATGGAACTATGTCTTCCCGAAGGAGGAAAATCCCACGAGAGGGGAGATCTCAGCTGGAATCCCAGTACAATAACAATATTTTCAACATTTAAAGTTCAAATATAATAAGAAATGAGCGCACAGTGACCTTACATTCAATAGGTTCACAAATAAAATGAAATTTCTGACATGCAGCAACTTCCGCCTCTGTCAGGGTCCAAGATACAACGACTGTCCTCCATCCGGTTGCGATGAGACACGGCGTATAATGTTTAAACGTATTTCAAATCATGGTGTAATCTTGCATTGTTCAAATGAACAGAATTGGGCGTAAAATGACATCTGTTCAATTGACGTTAACTGTGGTGAAGAGGATATTTTCGTGCTTGTTAAAGATGGTTGCCGGAAGTTTGAATGAAACCCTGACTATAAGCCTATGAATCTAGAATCATTCCCACAGAGCATCAAACACATTTACCATTCTGTGGTGAAGAATGACGATCCACACGGACTGGGAATTTTGATTCCCATAAAGTGGATTAAAACTCAATTCCTTGTTCCTCAGCACCATCTCCACCTGTTTCCTCAGCTACTTAATTAACAATTTGTCTTAATTTCGCATCATTGAAATAAACTTACGTATTGGTCATCTGCACAAACTGGCAACTCTGTAGGATCGCAAAATTTCTGCATGAAGTGTTACTTACCACTTCGTTAGAAGTATGGTTCTGTTATACGATATGTGACGAGCTAGTTGCCATATAAACTTGTACTACTGTAGTAGGTGTGGGCTTCGTATCTATCTTGGCCACAATAAGGTGGAAGGAGTATATAGAGGGTCTATACAAGGGCGATGTACTTGAGGACAATATTATAGAAATGGAAGAGGATGTAGATGAAGATGAAATGGGAGATATGATACTGCGTGAAGAGTTTGACAGAGCACTGAAAGGCCTGAGTCGAAACAAGGCCCCCGGAGTAGACAACATTCCATTGGAACTACTGACGGCTTTGGGAGAGCCAGTCCTGACAAAACTCTACCATCTGGTGAGCAAGATGTATGAAACAGGTGAAATACCCTCAGACTTCAAGAAGAATATAATAATTCCAATCCCAAAGAAAGCAGGTGTTGACAGATGTGAAAATTACCGAACAATCAGTTTAATAAGCCACAGCTGCAAAATACTAACACGAATTCTTTACAGACGAATGGAAAAACTAGTAGAAGCCGACCTCGGGGAAGATCAGTTTGGATTCCATAGAAATAATGGAACACGTGAGGCAATACTGACCTTACGACTTATCTTAGAAGAAAGATTAAGGAAAGGCAGACCTACGTTTCTAGCATTTGTAGACTTAGAAAAAGCTTTTGACAATGTTGACTGGAATACTCTCTTTCAAATTCTAAAGGTGGAAGGGATTAAATACAGGGAGCGAAAGGCTATTTACAATTTGTACAGAAACCAGATGACAGTTATAAGAGTCGAGGGACATGAAAGGGAAGCAGTGGTTGGGAAGCGAGTAAGACAGGGTTGTAGCCTCTCCCGAATGTTATTCAATCTGTATATTGAGCAAGCAGTAAAGGAAGCAAAAGAAAAATTCGGAGTAGGTATTAAAATCCATGGAAAAGAAATAAAAACTTTGAGGTTCGCCGATTATATTGTAATTCTGTCAGAGATAGCAAAGGACTTGGAAGAGCAGTTGAATGGAATGGACAGTGTCTTGAGAGGAGTATATAAGATGAACATCAACAAAAGCAAAACGAGGATAATGGAATGTAGTCGAATTAAGTCGGGTGATGCTGAGGAAATTAGATTAGGAAATGAGACACTTAAAGTAGTAAAGGAGTTTTGATATTTGGGGAGCAAAATAACTGATGATGGTCGAAGTAGAGAGGATATCAAATGTAGACTGGCAATGGCAAGGAAAGCGTTTCTGAAGAAGAGAAATTTGTTAACATCGAGTATAGATTTAAGTGCCAGGAAGTCTTTTCTGAAAGTATTTGTATGGAGTGTAGCCATGTATGGAAGTGAAACATGGACGATAAATAGTTTGGACAAGAAGAGAATAGAAGCTTTCGAAATGTGGTGCTACAGAAGAATGCTGAAGATTAGATGGGTAGATCACATAACTAATGAGGAAGTATTGAATAGAATTGGGGAGAAGAGAAGTTTGTGGCACAACTTGACCAGAAGAAGGGATCGGTTGGTAGGACATGTTCTGAGGCATCAAGGGATCACCAATTTAGTATTGGCGGGCAGTGTGGAGGGTAAAAATCGTAGAGGGAGACCAAGAGATGAATACACTAGGCAGATTCAGAAGGATGTAGGCTGCAGTAGGTACTGGGAGATGAAGAAGCTTGCACAGGATAGAGTAGCATGGAGAGCTGCATCAAACCAGTCTCAGGATTGAAGACCACAACAACAACATGTGACGTTACACTGGTGCGTCTTCTTCAACGAGTTCCTTCCAAATAGATCTATGACTAAATGACAGCGCACTAGATAGAATGCAACAATGATTGATATACGGGGCATAGATGATCTGAAGATCGCAATATAAATTGCCGAAACTATACATGTAAGTTTGTATATTGAGATATAAGCATATATAACTTACCTAGTAAGAAGATTACGTTTTTAAGTTGTATGTGACATATATTATTACGTTTCGTCTTCTTCGTCGTTTTGATGAAATGTAGAACACGTATTTATCACAAGGCGAGATTTTAAAATGTGTTTATATCATTTTTTAAAATCTGGTATAAGAATGTTTACATAAAGATTGCGATTTTCGCATTTCTTCAAAAAATAAAATATGACCCTTAGAGAACCTCTTATTTTTTAAGTTTCGTTGTTTCCTTGTGCTGCCTCCTAGTGATTTCGGCTGCTTCGGAAAAGGGGAAGAGATGCCTGTCCTTTAGCAAAGTCGTTGAATGACATAAAATCATATTTATTTTAATCTCAAACATATTATTCAGAAGTACCTGTTTACCGAAAAACTTTATTTCTTTCAACTTTATTACTAATACTATGTTGCTGAATTATCTGTAATAATATAATCTATAAACTTACTACTTACTACACGGGGGGGGTGAGGCAAATACGACGAGAAAATCCTATTTTCTTCTAAAAATACTTATTCTTCAATGAAGCGTCCTTTGTTGCTCTGGAACCTTATGGGGATACTCTGACGCAAAGTTAAGTGTCTGTAACGTCTGTTAGCTGTTTTCTTTTTAATATATTTATTACAGTGTTCCATGAACTTGGCGACACTCTCAGGCGGATAATTTACAATGTTTAGTTTAGTAGCTGAGTGTAAAACGTTGAGATATTTATTTACATGTCACTGTGAACAAACTGCGTTAAGGAACTTTTCACTCAAATCAAATTGTTTAAATATATTCTTATTTTGTTAGAGACATGCAGTTCAATCCAGTTAGTCATAATTTTTGGGATTTGATAGATTCCTAATTAAATCCTTATGTATCTTAGACTGCTGCTTTTGCTTCACGATTCATGGTAGAGATAGCTTAAATTTGTGTTCCAGAAGATTAAGGCGACAAAACAAGGGACAGGAACCAGAAATATTTCAGTTTTTGTAAAACTACACGTGGGATATCACTATCGACAACCTGATACGTATATATGAAATTCTGAAATCCAAATACGGAATTTTGACATCTGATGAGGCACAGGATCACGCTTCGACATACATATCGGCAAGAAAAAAAAAGAGACCGAATTGCAATCTGTTATTGCAGTTACAATTCAGCTTCATCAAGGAACGTAAACTTTTTCAATACGTAAATGGCTTTCATCATTCACCTTGCTTAATGGTACGTTTGGAGCACGGGAAGATACTCCATGAAAAAGTTCTTAGAGAAGAGGATTCGCAGTGTTTGAATCCTCACATACATTTTATGGTTCAATGTAAATAGAAGAGATCTTTTCCAAAATGTTTTCAACCAAAACACATGGACCTCTAACAGGGGACATATTTTATGCCTTTGTCATTTAGAAAAAAAAAAAGCCATCCAGTGCAAATTTCAAGGACAACTTTTGCCTTGCCTTTTTCCGTAGTAAACGAACAAAATGTGATCAAAATTTTCCTCGTTAAACTAACAGCAAAGTTTGTTAATGGCTGCCTGTTCTCACTCAGAAGTTCTCTTTCACAAATAATTAATACATGTACCTTGGGGCGCTCTTCAACTGCCGACTGATTAAAAACTGGATACATTTTTCGATTATAGACAGCTTCAAAGCAATGACTAGTGCAAATTTATCAAGTTTTTGAAAAAAAAATTGTTGTTTCTTTTCACTTAAGTTTCGACGATCTCCCAGCATACGTAGTTGCTACCGATGCTGATCCAAAGTTTCTAATTGTGGTGTGCATTTCCTCAGCTCCAGTGTCGGAAATCGTTAACTTTCGTAATGAATCTTCACTTCCATCGAACACACTATGAAACTTTGACACGTAAATCTTTTACACACCTACAATTTGTAAAGGAGAACTACTAACGTTGGTTTCACATATGGTAGTTTACTTTCAGTTATTCCACGCTAGTAATGCTCACGCAAAAATATATAATTTTCTTTAAACGAAATGAAAACCAAGACATTGTACTTGCAACGACTACGACCTTACCCCGAAAGTGGATGACGACCGGGGTTGCCCACGCTCGGTCGTAAGCAGGTGCCGTATATCGTACTCCCGTTCGTCTGGTCAATCTTTGCCTGGCATGCGATCAGTGGACCATCATATCATCCGTGTAGTGTGATGCCCTTTGAGAACACATTTACCTATAGAAATCGAAGTAAACATCCTTTGTATATTAGGAAATCACTGAATTTATCACGCATAAGTAATACTTGTGAGTACTTGATATTTTTTCAGGAAGTTTATCTAAAATCTACATAGCACACAATTAGATAAAGAAAAGCAATAGTGAACGAGTAAAAATGAACGGTTCCCATAAAGGAACGATCACCAGCGAAACGGATCCTAAAGACAAACGAGTATACGCATCTCTACTACAAACACCTTTCAATAAATCAAAATCATATAAAGTTGAGTCTCAAGCGACAGCGCCGTTCATACGAGTAGTTAACGGACCGCTACTTGTGTTAGCGCACCGAAAGTCAGAGCACTTTCTCTTATACTCCTTTCGGATAACATGTAACATTTGAACATCAGATTGCCGGCCGCTGTGGTCGAGCGGTTCTAGGCGCTTCAGTCCCGAACTGCGCTGCTGCTACGGTCGCAGGTTCGAATCCTGCCTCGGGCATGGATGTGTGTGGTGTCCATAGTTAGGTTTAAGTAGTCCTACGTCTAGGGGACTGATGACCTCAGATGTTAAGTCCCATAGTGCTTAGAGCCATTTTTTTATTATCAGATTTATGATTTGATCCTAGGAGAGACATTCCACAAATAGTCTATAACTAATCTCACATTTTAGGTTGGAAATTATATGCATTATCTGTTGCTATGGCAATGATTTAATACTGTAGGCAATACTAGCTGGCCACCTAAGTGTAAACGGTCACTTTCGTTCAAATGGTTCAAATGGCTCTGAGCACTATGGGACTTAACATCTGAGGTCATCAGTCCCCTAGACTTAGAACTACTTAAACCTAACTAACCTAAGGACATCACACACATCCATGCCCGAGGCAGGATTCGAACCTGCGACCGTAGCAGTCCCGCGGTTCCGGACTGAGCGCCTAGAACCGCTAGACCACCGCGGCCGGCGGTCACTTTCGTCTGAAGCTTATCAGTGTAAGCATCAATTTATATCTAGAAGCGCTGTGTGTATTTTTTATAATGCTTCTCGTAGGTTCATACAATAAAACAGAAAAAGATAACAGAGAAATATATCATCAACCACATATTCTCTCTTGTTAACTGAATCGGTCAATACCTGCTCACACATCATTTCTTTTTTCTTTTCCTTTTCTTTTTCTTTTTTTTTTTTTTTTTTTTTTTTTTTTTTTTTTTTTTTTTTTTGGCACCTCTACAAAGCTACTAATACGGAAGTAAAGATGTCGTAACCCCAAGTTAAAATTACATTTTTAGCCACAAGTGTAATTTTCTGTGGATTTTTGACAAGGAGCAAGAAGAGCAAACGTTTGACGGCCCAATCTTTTAGTAAAAGCAAACGTTTGACTGTCCAAGATTACAGTAAGTATGGGAAATCAGAATTTCCAGCAAAGGTCCTGAATATGTTCTTCGTCAAAATCAGCTGTATGCATACGGGCGTTCTCGTACAGTACCAACATCTGATGCAGCTTCTTGGTCGGTTTTTTTATATTGCCACCGCATGGTAAAAGGCGTCAGCCTGCGATTGATACACCCTTGGGATGCAAATCATAACATAAACGATCTCCTTTGTGCCACCAGATACATAATGTTGCGTTCTTGCCTTTGCTTCAGATGTTTTTAGGGCCCACCATTATTTTCTTTTTAAGAAGTTAATACACGATAGCTAAAATCCTGATTAAAGTTTTGCGTGACTGGAATCGTTAATTTGAATAGGCACGCTCGATAACCTTTCTGACTGCTCCCAATAGTAGTTTCCGCTTCGTCTCTAATGACCACGTAGTCGATAGGAGGCTTAACTTTGAACTCCATATCTTTCGTTTTCACCAACATTGCCCACAGAACGCATTGTGCAGTTCATCACTTTTGCCGATAATAGGGTACCCTGACGTTGACCACAGTGGTAAACTATGAAAACGTCATTCATCAAAGCCCTTGACATTTTTAAATCTGACGACCAAATCTCCTGGAAGCGATCCTACTTGAAATGAAAAAGACTATTTTCTGACAAGATTGCAACTACGCATTTATGCCACAGGTGGAATAAATGTATCTATCTGCCTCTATTGCTCGCAACTCTCAATTAAATCCAAAGAGAAAAAAATCTAGAACCTCAAAAAGAAAACAATTGATTAATTGGCTTAGAGCTACCTGCTTGATTACATGCCAAACAAAATCTCCATAACTTACGCACTAATTCTAAAAGACATTTTCAGGAAACATTTGGCTGCAGTGGTAGATTGCATGCTTCATTATTTATTTTTCACATCATATGCAACATGAACCGTAGTCACAATGGTGTTGCCTACACGGTTATATGAGATGAAACGCGGTTTAAGAAGTAGTGAGAGCAGACCGCTCGGTATTTAGACTTGCTTTTGCACTGCACCATATTTGTCACTTCACCATATGCAAAGCAACACTTCCACATCCTGTAGTGTTGCCAATTCGTGCAGATGACCATTATGAGATTTTATTTCAGTGATCATGAAATCAAGACGAAAGTGGTGAAGATGATGCTGATGAAAAACGAAATGACTGTTTTGAAAAGACTTAGATCCATCTCGAAGGAATCAGAATACTCAGTCTGTGTGGATCATTATTCGTTACGACAAAGTTATAAATGAGCTGTTTACGTAGCTTGGTGTTCTCTTGGAATGATTTTAGGTTCAAATACTGATGGTCTGGGTTTGATTTACACTTCCGGCAACCATTTTCAACAAGCGCGGACAGATTCTCTTTACCACAGGCAACGTCAATTGGGCAATTGTCATTTTATTCCATATTTTGTTCGTTTCAACAATGTAGGGATCCACAGTAAGTACAAATTCACGTAAAACATTATGTTCCATCGCTACTGGATGGAGGAGACTCGGCGATCCTTAGGCCGTGATACAGACAGAAGTCAGAATTTCATTTTATTAGGGAGCTTATCGTCATGTAAAATCATGCTGCCATTATTTCTCATTGTGTTGAAAATATAGTTGCTGAACTGGGACCTGAACTCAGACTTGCCCTCTCGTGGGATTTGCCTTCTTGGGGATGTGTTGCGTTTCATACAAGATCCTAACTGCTCAGTGTACCCAGGAGAGGCGCTTTATTGGGGTCGAATCCTAGTGCGGCAGAACATTTTCATCGTGTGATTTCAAGCTGCACCATGCCCACACGTGCTACAGGCGAAAAACAATTGTGACTGTTGCCACCTCTTCGTGCATTGTCAACAACAAGGGTAGATGACTGTTTCGACTTCCAGTCACAGAAGATTTCAGCACATCGTTTCAGGTGCAAACATCCCACTGCTAGCTACTGGTGAATAAGATTAGCCACTGAAATACAACACAAAGTTTTACGTATTGTCAGCTGTCCATTATTATCTTCTATGTATTTAGGCTTAAAGTTTCCTTCGCACAATTGTGCAAGGATGCTATCGTTATTTATTGCTACTTGTAATACAGTTCTTCAGCTGCTTACAACAACAGCTTCTGTGTTTTGTCACTCCACACATAGTAGGACAGAGTATATATCCAACAAATACTAAAACTGAAAAGGACTCTTTGGAATAGAACAGGAGGTATCACAAGAGGATAGATTTTTTTTTGCAAATACAGGTATTCTGAATTCGTATTCGTCCACAATGGTTCAACAGATGTTTTAACTCCACACGACTGAAAGAAGTTAAAATGACAATGAGCGCAGATTGTCGCTGTATGTAACGCAAGGAAGTTCTGACAATCTTGTTTTCGTCCGGACAGCTTCTAATACAGTATTGAACATCCTCCATAAGACTGTGTAAAGAGATCGTTATATCAAAGTGTATCTACAGCTGTAATATGGAAGATATGTTCCGCTCGATAACGCACACAGTAATTCACGTTTGTACTTCCTTTCGAACGCCTTAGCAGTTTATTCTGTGAAAGTTTTTCTACTACAATCATTCCGAAAGCTATTACGAGGGATTTCCCATTTTCATTACTCCAAAACGGTTCACGATCTAGTAACAGGGTGTGAAAGACGAAATCTCTGTATCGAACAATTTAATCGAGTGATACAGACCAACTAAGTTACAGTCCAAAGCCCAGGAACGTTCCACTCCGTGAGGGCAGCCGGAGATAAAGGCAGCCTTGATGGTGTACAAACCAGCTATACATTTTGTTAATAAATTATCTATAATTGTTTCGAATATGTGAATTCAGAGAACAGTTGGAAAGAAAATGGTTCATGTGCCACACAACACGGTACGTCACTCCTAGACCACGTAATCAGTTATGTTTGTCTGCAGCGTGCACTGTTTATTCAGGACATGCTAGCTAATGTAAACAGGAGCTATAAGCAAACATGGAGCTGCAACAAAATGATTTAAACTGTTTTCTGTAGCTGTATGTGGAACCTATGACCTTTCGAGAAGCATAGGGGCGAAACAAATACAGCGGAACAAGTCAATGTGGCGCTGCAACAGAGAAAGAAGTAACAAATAAAAAGTTCACTGTATGCCCCAATATCTTATTAGTGTTTACTGAAAATTCTAGTGTTTGTCTGTCGCTACTGCTTTACATCTCTGCTGCTTCTTCCAGCGCCAAGTTATATGTTTTTTTATGTCAAAGCAGATGTTTGCTATCTTGACCATCCCTTTGGTAAGACTACCTTCCGCTCTTGTCCTTTCACTGCTTCATTTCTCATCAATTAATATTGTATCACTCTTCGATAGCAACGTACCTCGAATGCTCATAGTTTCTTCTTCTCCAAATTACTACTGGTCCATAATTCACATCCATACAATATTGTGCTCCGAACGTCCAAATGCACACATTAAGCAACATTTCCATTTCCGGTTTGTTTCATTATTTTTGACATCTATCCAATGCAATCTTACTTCCTAGGTAGGAGAGTTCTTTCACTAGCTCTTACGTCTTCATTTTATTTTCCCTTACTCGGCTAGTTATATACTGAATAAATAATAGTTTTCGTAATAGTAGAGAAAGTTATGTAAAAAATTATCATAATTTTGTCTGTGCTGGTGAACAAATACATTTTTTTTAAGTCAACGTTAAGGAGGAAAAATAAGTGCCGTTGTTGTTGCTGTTGTTATGGCTGTTGTTGTAGTGTTCAGACCAGAGACTGGTTTGATGCAGCTCTCCGTGCTACTCTATCCCGTGCAAGCTTCATCACCGAGTAACTATTGCAACCTACGTCCCTCTGAATCTCTTCTGTGCATTCATGCCTTGGTCTCCCTCTATGAGTTTTACCCTCCGCGCTTCCCTCCAATACTAAATTGATGATCCCTTGATGACTCGGAATGTGACCTACCGACCGATCACATTTTCTAGTCAAGTTATGCCACAAACTCCTCTTCTGCCCAGTTCTACGAGGTGCGGCTAGAAAAAACCGGACTGATACTGGAAAAAACATTTATTTACAATTATTTACAATTTCATGTTATCTCCTTCAATGTACTCTCCTCCTCGGTCTCTACACCGCTCCATACGAATTTTCCACTGTTCATAGCAATGCTGCAGATCATTTTCGGTAAGTCCATACATTACTTCCGTCGCTTTTTCCGTTACTGCTTCAACAGTCTCAAATCTAGTTCCTTTCAAAGCTGACTTGACTTTAGGGAAAAGAAAAAAGTCACAGGGGGCCAAATCAGGTGAGTAGGGTGGATGATCTAAGATGGGAATGTTGTGTTTTGCCAAAAACGTCTCCACTGACAACGCACTGTGAGCTGGGGCATTGTCTTGGTGAAGGATCCATGACTTTTTTCTCCACAAATCGTTCCGTTTTCTCCGTACTCGCTCACGTAGGGTAGCCAGGACGCTAATGTAGTAATGCTGATTCACTGTTTGTCCCTCTGGTACCCAATCAATGTGCACAATCCCTTTGATGTCAAAAAACAATCATCATTGCCTTGAATTTCGATTTTGACATTCGTGCTTTTTTTTGTCGTGGAGAACCAGGAGTTTTCCAATGCATCGATTGGCGTTTAGATTCGGGATCGTAAGTAAAAAACCACGATTCATCGCAAGTAATAACATTTTGTGAGAAGGTGGGATCACTTTCAATGTTTTCCAGGATGTCAGAACAAATCATTCTTCGGCGTTCCTTCTGTTCAATTGTGAGACACTTTGGAACCATTTTTGAACACACTTTGTTCATGTTGAAACTTTCATGAAGTATCTGCCTAACACTTTCCTTGTCAACTCCTGTTAACTCAGACACTGCTCTGATTGTTAAACGGCGATCTTGTCGAACAAGTTTACCGATTTTTTCAATGTTTGCATCAGTTTTTGCTGACAATGGTCTGCCAGTGCGAGTGTCATCACTGGTGTCTTCGCGGCCATCTTTAAATCGTTTAAACCACTCAAACACTTGTGTTCGCGATAAACAATCATCGCCGTACACTTGTTGTAACATTACAAACGTTTCACTTGCAGATTGTCCTAGTTTGAAACAAAATTTGATGTTAACACGCTGTTCTTTCTGTACACTCAACATTTTCCGACGCACAGACAAAACGTCAACTACTTAAAACAGACGCCACGGGCAGACTGAGTGCAGGAGGTAGATGAAACTCGAGCAGTAGGCGGAGCGAGAGTCACGTAACAAGCCACGCGACTTTCAGCCTTATTGCATTCGTTTTATTGTTTCACCAGTACTAGTCCGGTTTTTTTCTAGCCACACCTCGTATTCAGCACCTCCTCATTAGTTACGTGATCTACCCACCCAGTCTTCAGCATTCTTCTGTAGCACCACATTTCGAAATCTTCTATTCTCTTCTTATCTATTTATCGTCCATGTTTCACTTCCATAAATGGCTACCTCCATACAGATTCTTTCAGAAAAGACTTCCTGACACTTAAATCTATACTGGATGTTAACATTTTCTCTTCTTCAGAAACGCATTCCTTGCCATTGCCAGCCTACATTTTATATCATCTCTACTTCGACCATGATCAGTTAGTTTGCTCCCCAAAAAGCAAAACTCATCTACTAGTTTAAATGTCTCATTTCCTAATCTAATTCCCTCAGAATCACCTAATTTAATTTGACTACATTCCACTATCCTCGCTTTGCTTTTGTTGATGATCATCTTATATCCTCCTTTAAATATTGACCATTCCGTTCAACTGCTCTTCCAAGTCCTTTGCTGTCTCTGACAATTACAATGTTGTCAGCAAACCTCAAAGTTTCTATTCCTTCTCCATGGATTTTTATTCCTGCCCCAAAATTTTTCTATTGTTTCCTTTACTGCTTGCTCAATATACAAATTGACTAACGTCGGAGATAGGCTACAACCCTGTCTCACTCCCTTCTCAACCACTGCTTCCGTGCCTCCCGACTCTTATAACTACCATTTGGTTTCTGTCCAAAGAGTAAATAACCTTTCGCTCCCTGTACTTGACCCCTGCCACCTTCAGAATTTGAAAGAGAGTATTCCAGTCAAAATTGTCAAACGATTTCTCCAAGTCTATAAATGCTAGAAACGTAGGTTTTCCTAACCTTCGTCTATCTCCTGAGGTAAGTCGAAGGGTTGGTACTGCCTCCCGTGTTCCAACACTTCTACGGAACCCATACTGATCTTCCCCGAGGTTGGCTTCTACCAGTTTTTTCATTCGCCTGTAAAGAATTCGTATCACTGTTTTGCAACCGTGACTTATTAAACTGATAGTTCGGTACTTTCCACACCTGTCAACACTTGCTTTCCTCGGGATTGGAATAATTTTATTCTTCTGGAAGTCTGAGGTTATTTCGCCTGTCTCATACATCTTGCTCACCAAATGGTAGAGCTTTGTCAGGGCTGGCTACCCCAAGGCTGTCAGTAGTTCTAATGGAATGTTGTCTACTACCTGGGCCTTGTTTCGACTTAGCCCCTTCAGTACTCTGGCAAACACTACTCGCAGTATCATATCTCTCATTCCATCTTCATCTGCGTCATCTTCCACTTCCATAATATTGCCCTCAAAGACATCGTCCTTGTGTAGATCCTCTACATACTCATTCCACCTTTCCGCCTTCGCTTCTTTGCTTAGAACTGATTTTCATTCTAAGCTCTTGATATTCATTCAGGTCGTTCTCGTTTCTCGAAAGATCTCTTTAACTTTCCCGTAGGCAGTATCTATTTATACCTAGTAATATATGCCTCTACATCCTAAAATTTGTCCTGTAACCAGCCCTACTTAACCATTTTGCACTTTCTGTCGATCTCATTTTTGAGATGTTTGTATTCCTTTTTTCCTGCTTCCTTTACTGCCTTTTTATATTTTCTTCTTTCGTCAATTAAATTCAATATCTCTTCTGTTACCCAAGGATTTCTACTAGGCCTCGCCATTTTACCGATTGATCCCCTGCCCCCTTCATTGTTTCATCTCTCAAAGCTACCTATTCTAGTCCTACTGTATTTCTTTTCCCCGTTATTGTCAATCCTTCCTTAATGCTCTCTCTGGAACTCTCTACAACCTCTAGTTTAGTCAGTTTATCCAGATTCCATCTCCTTAAATACCCACCTTTTTGCAGTTTCTTCAGTTTTAATCCACAGTTCTTAAAAAACAGATTGTGGTTAGAGTCCACATCGGCCCCTAGAAATGTCTCACAATTTAAAACCTCGTTCCTAAATCTCTGTCGTACCATTATATAATCTATCTATAACCATCCAGCGTCTCCAGGCCTCTTCCACGTATACAACCTTCTTTCACGGTTCTTAAGCCAAGTGTTAGTTATGATTAAGTTTTGCTCTTTGCAAAATTCTACCAGGCGGCTTCCTCCTTCAATCCTTACCCCTATTCCATATTAACCTACTACTTTTGCTTCCCTTTCTTTTCCTACTATAGAATTCCAGTCCCCCATGACTATTAAGTTTACGTCTCCCTTCAGTATCTGAGTAATTTCTTTTATCTCATCATACATTTCTTCATCCTCGTGGTCATTTGCGGAGCTAGTTGGCATATGAACTTGTACTACTGTGGTAGTCTATCTCAGTCGTGTCCATCTTTGCTCCAACAATGCGTTCACTATGCTGTTAGTAGTAGCTTGCCTGCGCTCCTACATTTTGTTCATTATTACACCTACTCCTGCATTACCTCTATTTGATATTGTATTTGTAACCTGACTAGAAGTCTTGTTCCTCCCACTATCGAATTTCACTAATTCCCACTATATCTAGGTTTAAGCTGTCCATTTCCTTTTAAATTTTCTAACCTACCTGCCCGATTAATGGATCTGACACTCCATGCTGCGATCCATAGAACGCCAATTTTCTTTCTCCTGATATCGACGTCCTCCTGAGTAGTCCCCGCCCTGAGATCCAAATGGGTGCCTATTTTACCTCCGGAATATTTTACCCAAGAGGACACCATCATCATTTAACCACACAGTGAAGCTGCATACCTTCGGGAAGAGTTACGGCTGTAGTTTCCCTTTGCTTTCAGTACCAGCACATCCAAGGACGTTTTGGTTAATGTTACAAGCCCAGATCAGTCAATCATCCAGACTGTTGCCTCTGCAACTATTGGAAAGGCTGTTGCCCCTCTTCAGCAATGACACGTTTGTCTGGCCCCTGAACAGATAACCCTCCGTTGTGGTTGCACGTACGATACGGCTATTGTATCGCTGAGGCACGCAAGCCTCCCCACCAGCATCAAGGTCCACGGTTCATGGGAGGAGGATAAGTGCCATAAAGTTAACTAAATCCACCATTGAAATTATGGAAAGCAAGGAGCTTGCAGTAGAAGCGGCCCATGCCAGACATATCAGAACGATTTTAGCTTACAATTTTCGACTCGTTCGTTTCTGGACCAGGATCGCATACCTGAAATTGATACGTTTACCTTTCTCCAACATTCCGGAAAGTTTGTAACATCATAATGGCATCACCCTGTATAACTAATGACAAAGTTTGCCTTTCACTGACCGTCACAAATTAATTTCACATCTGATGATATTCCAGTTCCTCATATCAGGCCGGCCGCTGTGGCCGAACGGTTATAGGCGCTTCAGTCCGGATCCGCGCTGCTGCTAGGGTCGCAGGTTCGAATCCTGCCTCGGGCATGGATGTGAGTGATGTCCTTAGGTTAGTTAGGTTAAAGTAGTTCTACGTCTAGGGGACTGATGACCTCAGATGTTAAGCCCCATTGTGCTTAGAGCCATTTGAACCATTGGAACCTCATACCAGACGCAGTAGATGTCACCCGATTTACGATCGCTATGAGAACATTTCTCCACAGTGTTATCAGCATGATAAGGAGGGAAACTCCGAAGCATAGTGTAAGTATTACTCTGAAATACAGACAATGTTCCAGTGTTACACTTACACTCTGCGACGGAATGTGTAGTTTTATGTAACTTCAAGGCCGAATAAAATTGTATGCCGGATCGGAAGTCAAAATCAGACTCGAAAATTTCATTGCAATTGCTCTCAATAGCCACGAGACCGGCGCCTCGCCCTCCGTCAGCAATCACTACACAAACAAGCAATCGATCCGTCCGTCGTTCGAGTCGAGGGCTTTGCATTGACGTAGATGACAGATCTAATGCTTTTGCTTTACCAAGGTAGAAAAATGGAAAGGATATTCTACCTGATGCTCTATTTCTTACAACAGACGTGAAAATGGATAGAGAATCAACTTCCCTGACTTCACCAACAGCAACTGTAAAGGTAAACAATTTAACATTCACGGGAAGCCTACAGTAATAGGCACCACCATAATGCTAAATCAAGCCATCCACGTATTTACAGAAAAAAAGGAAACTATATCCTTACGTCCGCCCCCGGTAGCTGAGTGGTGAGAGCGACAGGATGTCAATCCTAAGGGCCCGGGTTCGATTCCCCCATGGGTCGGAGATTTTCTCCGCTTAGGGACTGCGTGTTGTGTTGTGCTAACAGTCATCATTTCATCCCCATCGACGCGCACGTCGCCGAAGTGGCGTCAAATCGAAAGACTTGCACCAGGCGAAGGGTCTACCCGACGGGAGGCCCTCGTCGTACTAGATTTTATAATCAGATGAAACTGATAAAGAAATAGGGCAAATGACTTTCACGCAAATGAAGTTGATATACTGCTCAGTAAGATAAAACGAAGACCTGCTATCTCTACAGCTACAACAATAGCGAAAGTGTCTAATTTCGCTGGAATTTAGTATAAAGTATGGAGACGCTACCACGGCGGTTGAGAAGTAATGGCTCCAAATTTTTTATTTGAAAACTCTGAAAGCTTTTAAAACAAAACAACGTTGTTCAAAGAGACTTCGGGCTTGTAGCCGGTCGTCGTAAACTTCATTACACGATACTTGGGCTGGACAACTGCCAGCCATCTTCAGGTGAGCCGAACGAGGACTGACGAAGACGTTCTCCGCTCCGTATTATATAGTGAGCTGATGGTACTACCGCGCGGAGACAGAAGGGCCACACCGCCCAGCGGCAGCGCCCTCGCTGGTGGAACTCCAAGACTCAGGTGCCATCGGTATTGTCGCTGGCCGCAGCTATCGAAATCTTCTGACGTCTTCGTCTCGAGAAAATTTCGGAGATGACGGGAATCCACGCGTTATTCAGTGGGAACCACTACCACGGTTCATTAGATTTACCGCAATGTGCATTTCAACGGATTCTTTGATAATGGAGTCCCAAAAGGTTGTTTCTGTGGCCAAAATCGAATTTTGTCATACTGCATTGAATGTCCATTGGAAATACAATGTTCCGCAACTGCAGACTTATTGGGTTGAAGTAGGCGAGTACAACGTTGATGTTCCGTACAACGCTCTTCCACTGTACGCGTTGTCTGTCCTATATAGGCCATACAACATTGACAAGGTATTTTATAAATTCCCGCCTTCCGCAGTAACAAATCATCTTTCAACGATCCCAGCAAATCTGAAATCTTAGAAGGTGGACGAAAAACTACTTCCACATGAAAATTGTTAAGAATCCTCGCTATTTTGAGGGAGGTATTTCCAACGAAGGGAAGAAAAGCCTGATACTTTGTTGGCCCGTTCTCCTCTTTATCCACTTCCCGGTTCCTGGCTTTAGTTGAGAAAGGTCTGTTAATTTGCTGGGTCCAGTATCCATTGTCTCTAAACACCGTCCTTAGATGTGCAAGTTCCTTAGGCACATACCGCGTTGGATGCAGAGAATTTGCCTAACGATCTCTGTAGGTGAAGTATCTTCCAAAAGTTTTGTCTTTTTTGGCTTAGGTGTGGTCATTTTTGAGGTGTCAATCTGTGAAGTTTTAGATTTAGTGGGAGTGGAGTAATTGCCCTGGTGTTCTTTGATTACTAATCAATACGTCCTCGGTCCTGGGGTCGAAAGGCGCCACCGTTTAAATTTTGACTAATAACCAGCACTTGCGACCGAGGACTTCCGGCATAAGAAGTCACCCTCATTCTGCCAACGGTTTTGTTGAACAGGGCAGAGGAACGGGCAGAGCTGAAGGGCACTCTCTTGTCCTTGGGGTGGGAAACTGCCAATAAGGACGGAAGAATCAGCAATTATCAACGGCATGAGGATGCAGAAGGCAATGAAAAACACTGCATTAAAGACACATAACGCGTTTCCACAGGATATCGGACCTGATGATCTCTCCATTGGCAAAAGACTCCGGAATAGTCCCCCATTAGGGTCCCTGGTAGGGGCCTGCAAAGGCGGAGATGACCATGAGAAAATGATTCAGTAACCAACGAAAAGATAACTTTCTACGAGTCGGGGCGTGGAGTGTCAGAAGCTTGGACGTTGTAGGGAAGGTATAAAATATGCAAATGGAAATGCAAAGGCTCAGTCTATATATACACTCCTGGAAATGGAAAAAAGAACACATTGACACCGGTGTGTCAGACCCACCATACTTGCTCCGGACACTGCGAGAGGGCTGTACAAGCAATGATCACACACACGGCACAGCGGACACACCAGGAACCGCGGTGTTGGCCGTCGAATGGCGCTAGCTGCGCAGCATTTGTGCACCGCCGCCGTCAGTGTCAGCCAGTTTGCCGTGGCATACGGAGCTCCATCGCAGTCTTTAACACTGGTAGCATGCCGCGACAGCGTGGACGTGAACCGTTTGTGCAGTTGACGGACTTTGAGCGAGGGCGTATAGTGGGCATGCGGGAGGCCGGGTGGACGTACCCCCGAATTGCTCAACACGTGGGGCGTGAGGTCTCCACAGTACATCGATGTTGTCGCCAGTGGTCGGCGGAAGGTGCACGTGCCCGTCGACCTGGCACCGGACCGCAGCGACGCACGGATGCACGCCAAGACCGTAGGATCCTACGCAGTGCCGTAGGGGACCGCACCGCCACTTCCCAGCAAATTAGGGACACTGTTGCTCCTGGGGTATCGGCGAGGACCATTCGCAACCGTCTCCATGAAGCTGGGCTACGGTCCCGCACACCGTTAGGCCGTCTTCCGCTCACGCCCCAACATCGTGCAGCCCGCCTCCAGTGGTGACGCGACAGGCGTGAATGGAGGGACGAATGGAGACGTGTCGTCTTCAGCGATGAGAGTCGCTTCTGCCTTGGTGCCAATGATGGTCGTATGCGTGTTTGGCGCCGTGCAGGTGAGCGCCACAATCAGGACTGCATACGACCGAGGCACACAGGGCCAACACCCGGCATCATGGTGTGGGGAGCGATCTCCTACACTGGCCGTACACCACTGGTGATAGTCGAGGGGACACTGAATAGTGCACGGTACATCCAAACCGTCAACGAACCCATCGTTCTACCATTCCTAGACCGGCAAGGGAACTTGCTGTTCCAACAGGACAATGCACGTCCGCATGTATCCCGTGCCACCCAACGTGCTCTAGAAGGTGTAAGTCAACT
Organism: Schistocerca serialis cubense; assembly: GCF_023864345.2. Lineage (NCBI taxonomy): Eukaryota > Metazoa > Arthropoda > Insecta > Orthoptera > Acrididae > Schistocerca > Schistocerca serialis. The sequence continues at coordinate 296,206,257 of NC_064641.1, forward strand.
ACCCTGGCCAGCAAGATCTCCGGATCTGTCCCCCATTGAGCATGTTTGGGACTGGATGAAGCGTCGTCTCACGCGGTCTGCACGTCCAGCACGAACGCTGGTCCTACTGAGGCGCCAGGTGGAAATGGCATGGTAAGCCGTTCCACAGGACTACATCCAGCATCTATACGATCGTCTCCATGGGAGAATAGCAGCCTGCATTGCTGCGAAAGGTGGATATACACTGTACTAGTGCCGACATTGTGCATGCTCTGTTGCCTGTGTCTAAGTGCCTGTGGTTCTGTCAGTGTGATCATGTGATGTATCTGACCCCAGGAATGTGTCAATAAAGTTTCCCCTTCCTGGGACAATGAATTCACGGTGTTCTTATTTCAATTTCCAGGAGTGTAGTAGGGGTCAGTGAAATGAAATGAAAAGAAGACAAGGATTTCTGGTCTGATAAATATAGGGCAATATCAACAACAGCAGAAAATGGTAAAACGGGAAAGGATTCGTTATGAATAGGCTGGTAGGGCAGAGAATGTGTTACTGTGAACAGTTTAGTGATAAGGTTGTTCTTATCAGAATCGACAGCGAACTGTGCTGACGTCGTATGTTGAAGATGAAGAGACAGAGAAAGTATATGAGAATGCCGAAATGGTAATGTAGTACTTAAAGGGAGATAAAAATCAAATAGCCATGGGGAACTGGAATGCAGTTGTAGGGACAAGAAATGAGACAGGAGGAAGTCCAATTCAGTTCTGTAATAAATTTCAGCTAGTAAGAGGGAGTACTCTGTTCAAGAATCACAAGAAGAGGAGGTATACTTGGAAAAGGCCGAATGATACGGGAAGATAACAGTTATATTACATCACTGTCAGACAGAGATTCCGAAGTCAGATACTGGGTTGTATGGCTTTCCCAGGAGCAGATATAGACTCAGATCACAATGTAATAGTGATGAAGAGTAGGCTGAAGTTTAAGAGATTAGCCACGAAGAAACAATACGCAACGAAGTGGGATATGAAAGTATTAAGGAATGAGGAGACACACTCGAAGATCCCTTAGGCCACGGACACAGCAGCAAGGAATACCTCAGTAGGCAGAACATCTGAAGAGGAATGGACACCTCTAAAAAGATCAATCACAGAAGTTGGTAGAAAACATAGGTATAAAGACGGTACCTGCGAAGAAACGATGGGTAACGGAAGAAATCCTTTAGTTGATCAATGAAAGAAGGAAGTACAAAAATATTCAAGGAAATTCAGGAATACAGAAACACAAGTCACCGGGAAATGAAATAAACAGGAAGTGCAGGGAAGCTAAGACCGAATGGCTGCATGAAAAATGTGAGGAAATCGGAAAAGAAATGATTGCCGGAAGGACTGTCTCAGCATATAGGAAAGTCAAAACAACCTTCGGTGAAATTATAAGGAAGGGTAGTAACACTAAGTAACATTCCACTGTTGAATTCAGAGGAGAGAGCAAATAGGTGGAAAGAGTACATTGAAGACCTGTATGAGGGGGAAGATTTGTCTTATGTGATAGAAGAAGAAACAGTCGATTTAGAAGAGATAGGGGTTCCACTATTAGAATTAGAATTCAAGAGAGCCTTGAACGACTTAAGATCAAGTAAGGCAGAAGGGATGGATAACATTCCATCAGAATTTCCAAAATCATTGGGGCAAGAGGCAACAAAACGACTATTCACGTTGGTGTGTAGAATGTATGAGTTTGGTGACATACCATGTGACTTTCGGAAAAACGTCATTCACACAATTACGAAGACGACAAGAGCTGCCAAGTGACAGAATTACCGCACAATCAGCTTAGTAGCTCACGCATTCAAGTTGCTGACAAGAATAATACACAGAAGAATGGAAAAGAAAATTGAGGATGTATTAGATGACGATCAGTTTGACTTTAGGAAAGGTAAAGGCACCAGAGAGGCAATACTGATGTTGCGGTTGACAGTTCAAGGAAGACTAAAGGAAAAGCAAGACACGTTCATAGCATTTTTCGATCTGGGAAAAAGGGTTCGAAATTGTAAAATAGTGCAAGATGTTTGAAATTCTAAGAAAAATAGGGGTCAACTATGGGGATGTGTAATATACTCGTTCAGTATATACAATGGCGAAGAGGGAATAATGAGAGTGGAAGACCAAGACCGAAGTGCTCTAAATAAAAACGGTGTAAGACAGTGACATAGTCCTTCGCCGCTACTGTTCAATCTATACTTCGAAGGAGCAATGATGGAAATAAAACAAAGGTGCAGGAGTGGAATTAGAATTCAGGGTTAATGGATATCTATGAAAAGAGTTGCAGATAACATTGATACTCTGAGTGAAAGTGAAGAAGAATTACATGATCTGGTGAATTGAATGAACAGTTAATGTGTACAGAATGTGAATTGACACCATATCGAAGAAGAACGAAAGTAATAATGAGTAGCAGAAATGAGAACAGCGAGAGACTTAACATCAGACTTGGCGATCAGGAAATAGATGAAGTTTAGGAATTTTACTATCCACGCAGCAACAGAACCACGAGGTACGGAGCAAGAATAACGTAATAAGCAGACGAGCAATGGCAAAAACGGCATTCCTGGCCAATAGAAATCTACTAGTATCAAACATAGGCCTTAATTTGAGGAGTTTCTAAGAATGTACGTTTGGAGCACAGCACTGTAAGGTACTGAAACATAGAATGTGGGAAAACAAGAACAGAATAGAATCGATGCATCTGAGATGTTGAAAATTAGGTGAACTGATAATGTAAGGGCCGGCCGGGGTGGCCGAGCGGTTCTAGGCGCTTCAGTTTGGAATCGCGCGACCGCTACGGTCGCAGGTTCGAATCCTGCCTCGGACATGGATGTGTGTGATGTCCTTATTAGTTAGGTTTAATTAGTTGTAAGTTCTAGGTGACTGATGACCTCAGAAGTTAAGTCCCATAGTGCTCAGAGCCATTTGAACCATTTGATAATGTAAGGAATGGGGAGGTTCTGCGCAGAATCGGCGAGGGAAGGAATATGTGGAAAACACTGACAAGGAGAAGAGACGGTATGATAGGACATCTGTTAAGATATGAAGGAATGTTTTCTATGTACTAGAGGCAGCTGTGGCGGGGAAAAACTGTAGCGGAAGACAGAGATTGGAATACATCCAGCAAATAATTGGGGACATCGGTTGCAAGTGGATTTCGTGACGTTCCGCATTAAACTAGTCAGAAGATTGATCCGAAGTTGTGTCAGTGATGGAATTTGATCTGTGCAGTTTACTGATGTTCTTTGGATCACTAGGTCTTTTGCTGAGCTTTGAAGTTGGCCTATGTGTGAGATTCTGTTCTTCCATTTGTTGACCCAAACATATCTATCGGCAAATAAGCATAGCCTGGGACTACGGTCATCTTCAATGGGATTGTTCCATATGCCTTAAAGCTACATTTAATTGTGCTCCGTCCTGCCTACATTATAACAAGAGGCCCATCTCTCTCGGATAACAGTGGTCGACCTCCCCCGACTGTCAGGGAGAGATGTACCACCATGATTTCTGTCTACCAGTAAACTCGGTAGCCATTTTAGATTAGTTTCATACCCACACATTTTGCAAGCACACATTAAAGAAATAACACTAAGATTTTGCAAACTAAGCCTCATTTCTAAAATTATGTGACTAGACGATTAAACTTTTCAGCTTACCAGAACAAAGAATCTGATTTTTCCCTAGAACTAACACGAAAATAACAACACTTTTCCTCTAAGTTTGTTCACAAAAGAGCTTCCTCGCAAATAGCGGGAGTTGCACTCTAGCAGCGCAGTTGTAAAGTACCCCATTGGTCCTTCTCATCCAGTGCCCCAACTCGGTGCGTGATAATCAGCGTGCTGTTATCGAGTTTCGAAGTCGAAGAGTTCGTCGGCTACTTCAGCATGACAATGCCAGGCCACACACGAGCGCTGCAACATCTATAACAATGTGATGTCTTGGGTTCATTGTCCTCGATTATCCTTGTTACAGTCCCGACTTCACCCCATCCGATTTTCCTCTGTTTCCAGAACTTAAGGAACACCTTCGACGATTTCACTTTGATGGAGATGAAGCGGTACAAGCAGAGGTGAGGTTGTGGCACCGTCAACAATGTCAAACATTCTATAGTGACGATATTATCTAACTGCTCACTCGTTAGGAAAAATGTGTTCATTGCCAGGGTAACTATGTTGAGAAATAAATACGTGAGCATGAATAATAAGGGCGTAGAATCTTAATAACGTTGGTTTTATTCAAAAAGCTTTAACTGATTTCTCAAAAGAAATTCGGAGGCAATACTTTTCGGCACGACCTTCTAGCTATTGCTTTTAGAACGACTGAACTGCTTCGAAATAAAAATTAACACACAGTTGGTAGTCAGTGAGGCAGATACTTTATTCTGATGTATATAAAGTTTTCTTCTATGACTGCAAGAAACAATACATAGGGCAAACAGGTCTCTCTTTCTTAATCCGTTATGAACAAAAGACAACTGGGACTGCTTGCAAGAAATCACTTTTTGACCAACACTTAAAGCGAAATGAACATTCCGAGATTTCAATACAAGACAACCTAAGGATTTTAAGTAAGCTCACCCCTCTCCCTAGGGCTCTTAATAGGTACTCTCGAGTAAACTGGAAGTTATGCTCATCATAAAAAACAGCCTCTAGGTTTGCTAAATCAGCTACTTGATTTTAAAGAAGTTTTTTTGCGACCTGTTTGTTCCTCTTTTGTCCTTTCAGTTTTCTAAAAATTTTTTATGTTAGTCTTTGATAGATCCAGTGCACTTCCTACATTTTTATATTTTTACAAAACTGGCCATTTCCCTTTTTATTCGTTGAGCTTGTACATTACTGCTAGTCTTATATTACTCTTTGTTGTATCTCTTGCCAGTTATATAAACTTTAAATTGTATTTTTCTTTCTCATTAATTTACTGCCGAATAATTTTTAAATGTTTTGTATAAAAATGTCATGCAGCGTATAACGTTCCACAAGGCATGATATTTTATGAGAAGTGAACGTATGTTATCACACTAAGCCAATAAATTAGATCCTTAGCCTCCATTGTAAATGTTGGCGTTTTGTAGCAACAAATCTTTGCACAACTATCTAGCCTCAGACACACGATTGGTGTTGAGATACGGGCCATCTGTCTTCATGGCAACGGGTGCTATGTCGACATGCTCAGCTGTCTTCGTATCCATGGTGACTGACGGCGTCTCCTGTCGATACATCTTTGGATGAATCTCTACCCTATTGCGGGCTTTAGTTCTTGGTTTGCCTCTTAGGTCTCTCGTCTCTATGGCGACTGGAGGCATCGTATGGATTCATCTTTGAATCGATTTCTAATCTCCTAGAGTCTTTGTCAAAGACTTTGCAATCTATTACCTTCACTTACTGCCCAGAGGTGGCACTTTTTCTGATTGTAACTGATTTTTACTGGTTATATTTTTGATTCATCGGCTGACTGCTCCGTCTGTGTATGGGACGGCAGGCAAGCTAAGTCCGACGCATCCCAGGACCTCATACGCGTAGGGGAAACGTGAGCTGACTTTCCCTAGTGGGAAACGTTCTTGAATTTTCAGCCTGTTTACGATTTGACGAACGGTGCTGGCTCGTTCTGAGAATTCTGAAAGTAAGCACGCAGACTCTGAGTACATGCTGAAAATGTAGCCCACGTTCGTGTTCTGCAGTACACTTTCTGCAGAATACATTATCTGTTCGCCGGCGATTTCAGAGAAAACATGTGGAATGGGGAAGTTGTTTTCCACCCCATGACTTTGAAAGCTGTGGCTTGGGTGTCCTGAAAAAGACAGTTAAGAATGCCTTGACGTGGAAGCAAAATGATAAATGAGCGGTACCGATTTTTATGTAGCTCCGAGTGAAAGAAATTAACAAGCAAAAAAATTATACGGTTGGTTAACAACAAGCGAACTTTTTATTGTTTGGTCGTCGATGCTTTTTCGAGGGACACTTGGTACAGACGCATCAGCAGACACGGCTGCTTCCTCTCCAGAGACAGAGCAGTAGTCACAGAGACAGAATGATTTCTCCTTCTGAGGGCGGTAGTCGCTCACATCATCCTCAGACAGAGCGCTTCCAATCCTCTTCTGCTGAAGAGATGGCGCAGGGCGCGACGCTGAGCTGTTCTCGGAACTTCCCCGCTGCAGCTTCCTCACAGCAGTTGATCGCTTGACTGTGCCGCTACAGGACTCGAGGGAGACTTTAATTATCGTGAGCATGTCTAGCGGCATCGGCTGGTTAGGACGGAATCGACCGAATGGTCATTAATATTCCATTAAATGTAGATTGGCTTATCATCAGTTCGCGGACGGGCAGTGTGAAATGTGCTCTCGTCTCCTAATTTTCGGTGCGACTGCGCCATTACTGGCTCCATCTCGCACCTACGTTTTTCGGTATAAATACGCTAGGAAGTTGATTTTACGGCTCCCCGTTTCCGGTTTAATTACCTTCGCCAACCGTCCCTACTGTCAGTTGTACGCCTGACTGATATCCTTGTTGCATACTCTATTTGAAAATCTCTGTGCACACAAAGAATTTGTATTAAACGTTAGGTCTCTCCTGGGTCGTGCCTTCAGTTTCGTAATTACTAATATCCCCTCATGAGATTAATGAAAATAAAATTGTAGGAAAACCAATACCCGGGTTTAACGGCGTTAAATCATATCCGTTGTGTAACTTTCTTTGGATTTCGCTAACGTTTGGAGCCCAGCAGCCAACTGACTAAAATCTCTCCGGCCATCACATCTACCAGAGTTGAAAAACGCTGTGTACCTGTGAGATCTCTGGAAAACGAAAGAGCGTCAAAGCGCATACTGCCCATCGGGAATGGAACACAGCTATAAAATATGGCGCCAGACTGACAATAGATTACAGTCGGGATGGAGTCCAGGCAGCAAGTACACACATACCAAAACTTACAGCCCCTGAAGAAGACGCCTGGCTCGGTCGTCGAAGTATTTTCGTAAAGTGAAAACAACAACTCATCAGCAGACCAGGAAGCATACCAATACACATATACCGGGTGGTCCATTGATCGTGACCGGGCCAAATACCTCACAAAATAAGCGTCAAACAAAAAAACTACAAAGAACGAAACTCGTCTAGCTTGAAGGGGGAAACCAGGTAGCACTATGGTTGTCCTGCTAGGTGGCGCTTCCATAGGTCTAGCGGATATCATCTGCGTATTTTAAAATAGAAACCCCCATTTTTTATTACATATTCGCGTAGTATGTAAAGAAGTATGAATGTTTTAGTTGGATCACTTTTTTCGCTTTGTGATAGATAGCACCGTAATAGTCACAAACATATGGCTCACAATTTTAGACGAAAAGCTGGTAACAGGTAGGCTTTTTAAAATTCAAATACAGAACGTAGGTAAGTTTGAACATTTTATTTCGGTTGTTCCAATGTGATACATGTACCTTTGAGTACTTAACATTTCTGAGAACGCATGATGTTACAGCGTGATTACCTGTAAGTGCCACATTAATGCAATAAATGCTCAAAATGATGTCCGTCAATCACAATGCATTTGGCAATACGTGTAACGACGTTACTGCCAACAGCGAGTAGTTCGCCTTCCGTAATGGTCGCACATGCATTAACAATGTTGTCAGGCGTTGTCGGTGGATCACCATAGCAAATGTCCTTCAACTTTCCCCACAGAAAAGAAATTCGGAGACGTCAGATCCGGTGAACGTGCGGGCCATGCTATGGTGCTTCGACGACCAAGCCAGCTGTCATAAAATATGCTATTCAATACCGTTTGAATCGCACGCGAGCTATGTGCCGGACATCCATCATATCGAAAGTACTCCGCCATTCTGTCATGCAGTGAAACATCTTGTAGTAACATCGGTGGAACATTACGTAGGAAATCAGCATACATTGTACGATTTAGATTGCCTTCGATAAAATGGGGGCCAATTATCCTTTCTCCCATAATGCCGCACCATACATTAACCCGCCAAGGTCGCTGATGTTCCACTTGTCGCAGCCATCGGGGATTTTCCGTTGCCCAGTAGTGCATATTATGCCGGTTTACGCTACCCCTGTTGGTGAATGACTCTTCGCCGCGTGCAAAGATTCTGTCATCGTCCCATAATTTCTCTTGTGCCCAGTGGCAGAACTGTACATGACGTTCAAAGTCGTCGCCATGCAATTTCTGGTGCATAGAAATATGGTACGGGTGGAATCGATGTTGATGTAGCATTCTCAACACCGACGTTTTTGAGATTCCCGATTCTCGCGCAATTTGTGTGCTACTGATGTGCGGATTAGCCGCGATATGAGCTGGGCATCATCATTTGTGGCAGGTCGTGGTTGACGTTTCATATGTGGCTGAACACTTCCTGTTTCCTTAAATAACGTAAGTATCCGGCGAACGGTCCGGACACTTGGATGATGTCGTCCAAGATTCCGAGCAGCATACATAGCACACGCCCGTCGGGCATTTTGATCATAGTAGCCATACATAAACACGATATCGACGTTTTTCGCAATTGGTAAACGGTCTATTTTAACACGGACAATGTATGACGAAGCAAATACCGTCCGCACTGGCGGAATGATACGTGATACCACGTACTTATACGTTTGTGACTATTAGAGCGCCATCTATTGCAAACCGAAAAGAATGGTCCAACTAAAACATTCGTATTTCTTTACGTACTACACGAATATGTAATAAAAAATGGGGGTTCCTATTTTTAAAAACACGAATTTGATATCCGTTTGACCTATGGCAGCGCCATATAGCGGGCCAACCATAGCGCCATCTGGTATCCCCCTTCAAGCTAGACAAGTTTCGTTCTTTGCAGTTTTTTCGTTGGCGCTTATTACGTGAGAAATTTGTCCCGATCACTATCGATAGACCACCCTGTATAGAGTTAAGGCGACACAGAACTTGCGTCAAACCGTGAGCATTCACGCTGTCTCAATAGACGGGAGCAATCTATCGCACTGTGTGCATGTCACAGACTGACCTACAGGGTAACACAGTACTTTCTAGCGCTGCCGTCACATTTGTGGCAGGAAACGGACGTTTCATGCAGACAAAGTGTAGGTCATTGTAGGGGCCCATCATCGTAGGAATCAGAGTGGAGCTGCGCATATCCGAGGAAGGCTGGGTGCCCGCCCGAGTGGACCCCAGCTGTGCAAACACGGCGCGCGCATACAAATGCCGCCCTACCGGCGGCCGCCAAGTGCAGGCGGCGTGCCGCCTCCACTGCAGGTTTCAGAGCGAGCACTCGGCCTCTCCGTGGTATTCGCACCTCCGCCCCTCAGACAAGCACTCGTTACGGTCCCATCTCAGACGATTTGGTTTTCTTTTCTAGTTTCCCCGTAGTACAAGTGTCACATACATAAAACGTTGTGGTGACTTCAATTGTTAAGGTAGTCAGAACAAATTGTAATAAATACAGTGGAAACAGTATTAAGACGGCTATAGAATCTGTGCAAAATTAATAAATCCAAGAATGAAAGCAATTACGCAGACGAACTGTTTGAGGAACAATGTTACTTTAAGCTAGGCCGCTTATGCATTTAGTGAATTGAGGAAAAAAGCGTTCAACATAGAAACGTATCTAGTGTTTATTGATCATTAGCAAACCCAGCAATGCTTCGCAGTTTTATGGTGTGTCTGTCTCCTCCTTCCCCCTCCCCCTCCCTATGTCCATTTTCTCAACCCCCCCCCCCCCCCCACACACACACCACCGATCACCTCTATATTGGAAAAAATATATAGCCTATATCTGTCCAAATGCCCACTTGAACATATTGCGGAAATGGAAAGTACTATTGATGTGCGGTTTTCACAGAATAGATTGGTAGTCACAAGCTCATACTGTTAGCCAATCAACACGTTGTAATAGTTCTAAGAAAGCGTATTTTCATGCAAACAAACAATTTTTTAAAATTATCAATGCCTATTGACATTAACAAAGCGTAAGTAGAATACTTCCTGGCAGATTAAAACTGTGTGCCGGACCGAGACACGAACTCGGGACCTTTGCCGTTCGCAGGCAAGTGCTCTACACTTGGTAGAGCACTTGTACATAAGTAGTATAAATTAGAATGGCAGTGGTGTTTATTGCAGGAATCTTGTACAGTACGTTTGGTAGCACACACTAAAGAACAATACGTACCCTACTGACCAGCAACAAGACAACTGACCACCACCGGCTGTGTTCAAAATGACCACCAGCAGCGGCAACACGCGTTTCTACTCTGGCACGGAACTACTGCTGCACACATAATTGCATTTCACTAGAGATATCCGAACAAGATGCTGTAATACGTTGTTAAATATAACAGACAGCGTCTTTACGCTTTCTGAAGATAAATAAGTCAAAAAGTCTACAGGTGTCAAAACCAGGGAGCAGGCTGGGCGAGGTACAGGTCCTCTGTGTCCAATCCAGTGATTTGGAAGCAATTCGTGAAGACATGCTGTAGTACTTCCTGCACTAGGTGCTGGACGGCCATCACGTTGGTACCACAGGCTCCTCCTACTCTACAGAGGAACGTCTTCCAGCATACGTGGAAGATGGTCTGTTAGGAGGCTGCGGTATTTGTGCGCTTTCTATGTTCCCTCGATGAAACATGGGAATATGGGTCCATGGTTCACGATCCCACACTACACGTTTACACTCCAGGGACGGTAACGTTAACGTTACACTAATAGTATACGTTCCGGCGGTTAACCTGGACATGATTGGTAAATGTTGCTTCATCGCTAAACAAGACACACGATACATATGGAGTTTTCTACCTTAACGCCAATGTACAGAAGTTACACAATAGTTTCCATGCTGTCTTGATGGAGAGAAATATGTCAGGATGGAACTTACGTCGATTAAATATGCGTAGGTCACGTGCCTGACTCATTCCGGTTCCTCATGCGATTGTGAGAGAGCTGACGTGTGGGTCAACTGCAACAGCAGTAAGAATATTAATGTCCGCCTCTTCTGTCGTCACTTCTTTCTTTCTGATACGTTATCTAGGTGTTACACTACCACTTTCACGTAGCTGATTGAAGAGGTTGATAAATGACTGCCGAGATGGTTGATGGTTCTCGGAATATCTTGCTGCATTCAATGTACAAGAACGAACTGCATTCTTCCTGCAGCTTCCGTCGGGTTTCTCTGCATTGGTAAATGCTATCATCCACTCACGACCTATTGCTTGGGCTGTTACACACTGACTAGCAAGTCCCAGTGCGCTCAAGGAACACACACGCACACTTTAAGTCAATATAACATTATACCTAGCAACGACACAGGTTGAATGACACCGACAAGCTTTTGAAGATTTTGAAAATAATTTCGTAAGCGACTCGAACTATATATATATATATATATATATATATATATATATATATATATATATATATATAATTTGAGTCACTTAACATTACCGCTGGATGTATTTCGTAAACCACATCAAATACTGATGAATCGATTCCACAGACCGAACGTGACGAGAGGGGCTAGTGTAATTGTTTAATACAAACCACAAAAAAATGCACGGAAGTATGTTTTTTAACACAAACTTACGTTTTTTTAAATGGAACCCCATTAGTTTTGTTAGCACATCTGAACATATAAACAAATACGTAATCAGTGCCGTTTGTTGCATTGTAAAATGTTAATTACATCCGGAGATGTTGTAACCTAAAGTTGACGCTTGAGTACCACTCCTCCGCTGTTCGATCGTGTGTATCGGAGAGTATCGAATTACGTAGGGATCCAAAGGGAACGGTGATGGACCTTAGGTACAGAAGAGACTGAAACAGCACATTACGTCCACGTGCTAACACCTTTTTATTGGTCTTTTTCACTGACGCACATGTACATTACCATGAGGGGTGAGGTACACGTACACAGGTGGTTTCCGTTTTCAATTACGGAGTGGAATAGAGTGTGCCCCGACATGTCAGGCCAATAGATGTTCAATGTGGTGGCCATCATTTGCTGCACACAATTGCAATCTCTGGCGCAATGAATGTCGTACACGCCGCAGTACATCTGGTGTAATGTCGCCGCAGGCTGCCACAATACGTTGTTTCATATTCTCTGGGATTGTAGGCACATCACGGTACACATTCTCCTTTAACGTACCCCACAGAAAGAAGTCCAAAGGTGTAAGATCAGGAAAACGGGCTGGCCAATTTATGCGTCCTCCACGTCCTATGAAACGCCCGTCGAACATCCTTTCAAGGGTCAGCCTAGTGTTAATTGCGGAATGTGCAGGTGCACCATCATGCTGATACCACATACGTCGACGCGTTTCCAGTGGGACATTTTCGAGTAACGTTGGCAGATCATTCTGTAGAAATGCGATGTATGTTGCAGCTGTTTGGGCCCCTGCAATGAAGTGAGGACCAATGAGGTGGTCGCCCGAGATTCCGCACCATACATTTACAGTCCACGGTCGCTGTCGCTCTACCTGTCTGAGCCAGCGAGGATTGTCCACGGACCAGTAATGCATGTTCCGTAGATTCACTGCTCCGTGGTTTGTGAAACCCGCTTCATCGGTAAACAGGTAGAACTGCAGTGCATTCTCTGTTAATGCCCATTGACAGAATTGCACTCGATGATTAAAGTCATCACCATGTAATTGCTGATGGAGCGACACATGAAACGGATGAAAGCGGTGACGATGCAGTATGCGCATGACACTACTTTGACTCGGTCCACCGGCTCTCGCAATGTCCCGCGTATTCATGGGTGGGTTCATGGCAACAGCAGCTAACACACCAACTGCACCCGCTTCTGGCGTGACGGGCCTGTTACGGACCCGTTTGCGTGCTACGACCATACCTGTTGCATACAGTGGGCGGTAGATGTTTTGCAATGTGCGGTACGTTGGATGCTCTCTGTCCGGGTACCGTTCTGCATACACCCTGCAGGCTTCAGCTGCATTTCGTCGACACTCGCCATAGATGAGTATCATCTCCGCCTTTTCAGAGTCCGAATACACCCTTGTCACAGTTCCTACAACACTACACTATCATAGACGTCTGGTAACACGGTGTACTACAGTTGGTCTGCGTGCGGAGACGAATGCAGAATAACAATAGCAGCAAGCGCTACATGTGGACACTGCGACAGCTAGACCAAACCACAACAGAACACTACAGCCACACTCGTAAACGCGGTCGTCATCGTAAGCATATCCCTGCAGATGCTGCTCGCCGACCGTGGCCCGTGTTTGTTACAACACGCAAATGAACGTCGGAGGTTTCAAGCGTCAACTTTAGGTTACAATATCTCCGGATGTAGTTAACATTTTACAATGCAACAACCGGCATTGATTACGTATTTGTTTATATGTTCAGATGGGCCAACAAAACTAACGTGGTTCCATTCAAAAAAACCAAGGTTTGTGTTAAAAAACATACTTCCGTGCAATTTCGTATGGTTTTCATTAAACAATTACAGTAGCCCCTCTGCCCACATTCGGTCTGTGGAATCTGTTCGTCAGTATTTGATGTGGTTTACGAAATATATCCAGCGGTAACGTTAGGTGACTCACCCTGTATATATATGTATATATAAGTGTGTGTGTGGTTACATATTAAAAATACGTAGCCCATGTCTCTTCAGACGCTTATTTAGTAATGTGCAAAAATTTGAAGTGCATTGGTCAAGTATTTTCTAAATTTTTGGTAACAACGTTAAACAACGACTTGTCATTATATAGTATATATATATATATATATATATATATATATATATATATATATATACACACATTGTAACCTCCCAACAGAAAAATTCCGAAACCTCCCAACAGTAAAAATATAATTATTTATGTCATTCACATTCCAGAGTAACCTCACAATAAATAAATTTGAATAAAATTGTGGCTCACTTATAACCATTCAATAATTGACCACGAATTTAAACTGGTAAAGCGCCGCGTCATGGCCCTGAAAGATCATTCTGAATAAATTGAAACTTCTTACCTCAATGGAGTCGCCAGATAACGCGTATATATCAGCTCCTATAAGAAATTTTTCTGGCACAGCCCAGTGCAATGCTGGGCGATAGATTTGTCATGTATAAAAAGAACAACTGATTTTTCTTTCCAATAATTAGGATGACCATGGATTGGAGAAATTAGTAAATTCTTTAAATTGAGATGAATAATTGACAAAAGTTAATTTAATAAGAAATATTATTATTAAGGCATTTTTCTTAAGACATTTACATGGGACTTGATATAAAAATAGTACATATGTGCGAGGCTGCTTTTACCTTACACTACAACGCTCAGGCAGCGCCATCACGCCGCACGACCGGCCCAGCCAACACGATGCACCAGACCACTAGCTACTACTTACTTTTACTGGCACTGACACTGCTCTTACTGCAGCCAACACTGCTCTCAGGTCTGAGATTCTCTTATAGCTTACATATGGCAGGCAGCGCGTGAGCAATCCATCGAAATTACATTGTTCGAGTGCGCTTGCAATAAATTTCTTAGTCATGGACCTCTTACATAACCCTCCATGGGTGGGGGGGGGGGGGGGGGGCAAAAATTTGAAATTTGGCAGCGATGGTGAGTCAATTGGAGTTGCCATAAGCAACAATTTTTTCTATAATCAATTTAGTTTACTAAGTCTATAGTCACAGAGTATATACATATATATAACATTATTGATAAATAATATAAGTACAGAACATATTAAGAAATGAAATAGGGTGCACACGCACTGAGTACAGAACATATTAGGAAATGAAATAGTGTATATGCAATGAGTACAAAATATATTAACAAATGACATAAACTGTACATCCACTGTATATGTCTTTAACATTTTACATGAACTGGTCACATTAAGAGATGAAATAAAATGCACATGCATTGTATAAGTCTTTAACATTTTTGTGTGAAATGATCACATTAAGAGGTGAAATAAAGAAGCGTGATACCTGGATATATAGATCGGAGAAATGTTTCTAGCTCGTAACATACGTGTCCATATCGCAGATCGATATTGTGGTCCATCGTCGGAAATTACTTTCAATACGTGCCCTACATGAAATAAAAAATGTTTTATAAATGCATTCGAAATAGATTTAGCAGTAGCTTTGCGTAGCGGAGTGAAGGTAACAAATTTTGAAGTGAGTCCAACAGCGACAAAGATGTAGCAAAAACCTCTATTAGTTCTGGGAATCGGACCAAAAATGTCTACAGCGGCCATGTGTCTCAATTTAACGGGTACAATGGGATGTAACGGAGGAATATGTGAAGTCGTGTCTCATTTAGCTTTTAGGCAAATTTTACATGACGTTAAAACTCGTCGAATACGTTTCTCCATGCTGGCAAAATAACAGTTCTGCGTCAGTATAACAAAATATTTTCTGGCTCCATAATGTGCGTAATTTAAATGAGTATACCAAATTAATTTGTTAACAAGTTCGTCAGGAATACATAATAACCAGTTCTTACTGTCAAGGTGAGAGTGGCGAAACAGAATGTTCTTGCGTACAATATAATGTTTTCTAATGGTAATGTTATTCCTATCTTGCCAAAGGTGTTAAATTTCTTTCCGTATGTTGTCTTTGCTCTGCTCTTGTGCCATGTCTCGTAATGACAACGAAATGAAATTTTCAAATGCAACTTGTTGAATATACATGACGCTAGAATTTGCTTGGCAGAAGTTGGTTGCGATGTCTTGCTGATTTTTGCTGAGAGAACGGGATAGTGCATCCGCTACAATATTTTGTGTACGGGTATATGGAAGAGGATAATGCTTAGCTTTAAATGTGTCATGCTGTTTAACTTGAAATTCATACATAAAACCGGACATAGCACCAGGGATGTTGTCAAAAACTGGAGCTTGCTGTAAAAGAATATTGCGTAGCTGAGTACATTCGTCATCTGTATTTGCGTTGCTCTGTTTTACTTTATCAGAAATCACTTGCATAACATCATAGTCGGCTTCGTCTGGTGTATTGTAGTTGTGTACGTACGTATCTGTGAACAATGTGGAATGACAGTCCGTGTTACGCGATGTAGAAATGACCTCCGTTCGATTAATTGCCTCTTCTTCTGCTGATAAAACGTGCTGAAATTCTAATGCCAGTTGTACTTTTTTCATCCTTTAACATTAAATAGCAATTTTGAAAGTCAATAATTGCGTAGTGTTGTACCAGAAAATTCGTACCTAAAATAACGTCTCTTGTCAATAAGGGGACAATCCAAAAATTTGAGTGAAACGTATGACCTGCAATACAAAATGTTAAGTGTGTCTGTAATTTTACATCTACTCTTTTACCAGATACTGCTCCTTTTACTTTAGTTTTGCCTAATGGTAACGTAGGATAAGTATTCTCTTTGTTACAGTCGTTGATGGTTTCCTCATTTATAACTGACATAGGTGATCCAGAATCGATTACTGCTAAAAATGTGGATGCTCCAATATTTATTTCAATTACAGGGTGGGAAATGGCTTTTTGAATAACTGGTTTTTCATGCAAAAGTGTGTCTCGGATGTCGTCAAAAGTAATAACATTTTCGTGAACAAGATTCTGCATGTCAAAAGTATTGCTTACGTTGCTGGAAGATGCTACCTGTACTGTATCCAGCCAGATTCTTTCTGACGTGCTGTTATTTGCGGGAGGATGCTGTGGCATTTCGACTATTTGAACTGTTCTGTTATTTCTTCCTGACGTATTAGGTTCGGGATGATATCGACCGTCTGGTTCATTCATGATAATCTGTTGTTGTGGTTGATTCTGCTGCTGATAAGACCGACTGAAAACTGTGCTCATTTCTTTTACGTCTGCCATAATAATCACTGCTATACGGCACATTGCGATAGGAATTGAAATGATGTGTTTTCTGTACGTACTGATTTCCTTGTTGCTGTGCGTTACTATTTGGTGGAGCCGATGCTATACGTGTAGGCGGCGAAACATTAAAGCTTGGTTGACCTTGCACATTATATTGTTGGTTAGGTATGCTAACCAGCTGGTTTTGTTGATGTTGTGGGGAAAAGCCTCTATTGTTGCCAAAATGTGTTTGCTGTTGCTGATAATTTTGACGATACTGATAATTAAAATTTTGTCACTTATTGAAATTATACTAGTAGTTCAGGAGTGTCTAATGAAAATTGCCACTTTCAGGTAAAACTTGTCATATCAGGCTTTCTTTACTCATTCTAATCCTAGATAGATCGATAGTTGAAGAGTTGTTTTGATAGATATAAAGGATAGTAAAAGAATAGGCAGCAGTGCAGAAAAATAAAGATGAAATAGCACTACTATGGCTTGGGGCCCTTTGCACGCTACGGCACATGTTCATCGAAGTATAATGAATCCCTCGAGGTCAAAAGCTGGAAATAAATTTTAGTTTCTGTGTTACAGGCCAAGCCGGTGGAAATGCAAAAGCCAATTATTGTATCCAGTCCAAAGGGAAAATCTGTGTTCTGTCATTTGTAAATACCTTAAATTTTCTCACGGATAGAAAGTGCTTGTAATCAAAATTATCGTCTCTGAATGTCTGAACAGGTTCAGGATTGTAAGAGAATCTCTTTGTCTGTGTCTGTTCGGATTCTGAGTCACGTACTCTCTGTAGATTATCTAAGTTACACTGGCTGTGTGAGTGTGACAAATGTTCGGGATGTGGCGTATGCTGTGTCGTGTTAGAGGTTGAAACATTTTTCATCTCCGTCACTTCATGCTGTAAAGATGACAATTTTCTACGTAATGTATTATTGGACGAACCTATCTCACCGATTGTCTGCTGTAAGTTTTGTAATTCGGCTGTTTGATTGAACGAAATTGGTGATGTATCATCTGATTTGGTGTCATTACTATTTTCGATAACATCAATACGACTGGCTAATTCATCGATTTTTTCAGTCATTGCTTTTACCTGATCGTTATTTTTAGTGTCACAAACATTAATTTGTTTTTGGATTTTACGGGTGGTTTTATTCAATTTCTTAACATCTGCTTTAATGCCATCAGGATCCTGTATTAATTCCAATTGTTCACGCCTGCTGGTCATTGTCTGAAAGTCTACTGTGTGTGTGTCTGTTTTTGTTTTAAGATCGGAGATTTCATCATGCAATTCGGTGTTCAACTGTTCGATTTCATCTGATACTGTAGCTATTTTGTTGTGTACGTCGTTTTTGTTTCGTAAATAACTTACGCTTATCTTCCTGTCTCTGTACAGTAACTGTTTCCATGACTTGTTTCTTTACTTTGTTCTGTTCCTGTATAAATTTACGGTAACGCGTTTCACTGTTTTGTAGGTGGTGAAAGACGTATGTATTTATTACCAGCGATGGCGAGGCATGACAGAATCTCTGACCAGAGAGTTATTTATCGTTGCTAGTCTGCGCTTGAGCGCGCGAGACGACAGTAGTTGCACGTAGCGAGTCGGCAGGAACAGTGCTAGTGTGTGGCGAGTCGGCAGAGGGAGTAGTCAGTCGGATACGGTAGTAGCGAGTGGACAGTCGGATACCGAGCAGAAGTCGGCATGCGTCGGCGGCGTGCTCTTCTCGCGACTCTGGTCACGATTCGGGACGATGAGCATTGTTGTAGAAGGTAAAGACGCAGCATTGCGCATATTTAATAATGTATGTTAATTGTAATTTAATTTCTTCAGAAAAGATGCCCCAGTAATAATTTTTTTATAAAGTATATCTTTTAAAGAAAAGCATTCATTTCAACTTAAAGAATATTTTTCTATGCGCTCCTTCCAAGAATGAAAAAAATGTATATACGCCAGCATTGCACGAAGCTGTGTCGATAGATAAGAGCAGATATAGATGCAGTTTATTTATTGAGGTAAGAATTTTTTCTTTTTTATTCAGAATACATGGCCGAAGGTCAGCGCTGCTGTCCTTATAAAATTTATCAGGTGTAATTATTTCACAGGGCCGAAGGTCAGCGCTGCTGCCCTTATAAAATTTATCATGTTTAATTATTTCTGTTCGGATGTTACATTCAGTTCATGGTCCATTATTCAATTATTATTATTGTGGGGTTTATGCCCAATCTTCAATCCTTAAATTTGTGGGGAGTTTACATTTGGGCCATTATTATTCTTTAATTTTTGTGTGAGGAGATTACGCTTGGCTCCAATTTGCATTATTATTTAACAATATTATATTGTGGGGAGGTTACACTTGGCGACATCCGGACCAGGATCGTATTTCTTTGTGAATCTTCTGAGAAGTAGTCAAATATCTGCTTTTATTTACTTAAATGTAATTAGCACTTGGCGCAACGCTTTTACTAACTTTGTCACTTTCTTCCACAGATCATCGGCAATTTGTTGCTCTTTGTTGTAATAGTGTTTGTTGGATTTTGCATTGTCTTTGTTTCATTTGTGAATAATTGTGATTAGTGTTAAAACGCCGCGAAAAACTGTTAATAGTACATCGCAAGGTATAGTGAGTGAAATAACCGACTTAAACAACTTGATCGATAGTAATTGTGACACACAATGTAATGATGACAACCCTCCATTTAGTGACAATCAGTGTGTACCGATCACCAATGTTGATTTTGATCTTATTGATGAACAGATAAATTCAATTGCGTCGTCTGTTAATTTAACGACAATTGATGACGCGGGGCGTTCTGTTGCAATGAGCGCAGCCCCGCTTAACACAACTGGTTTGCAGGATTTACGTGACGAACGGACAGATTTTTTTAATGAAAACGAACAGTGTAATCAGAATGCGTCGGATTTACTTAATTCCGAGACAGTGACTAACAGTGCACATCCGATTGGCAAACCTTCTCAAGAATCACAGAATATCCAAATGGATACGCAAAACGTGACAAATGCACATACACCATCACACAGCACACAGAATAGAAATGTTAATTTTGGCTCGGATCAAATTATGGCATTTTTGCTACAATTTAGGGAAGATTTCAGACAACAGAAGAAAGATCAGGACGACAATCACAAACAACTTAGTGAAAATATCAAGCAACAACTTAATGAAAATAACGAAAATCTCAAACAACAGCTTAATGAAAAATTAGACAACAGTTCCAGACAGTTAAATGAAAAATTAGACAACAATTCCAGACAGTTAAATGAAAAATTAGACAACAATTCTAGACAGCTTAGTGAACAGATTACGGCTGTTGCCGCGCAATGTCATGATACTAAAGAACAG
The DNA here is from genome assembly GCF_023864345.2 of Schistocerca serialis cubense. NCBI lineage: Eukaryota > Metazoa > Arthropoda > Insecta > Orthoptera > Acrididae > Schistocerca > Schistocerca serialis. Next base: position 296,226,440 of record NC_064641.1, read on the forward strand.
TTATGCGTGGAAATTGAGGCTTGTGCTAGGAAAAGTAGTGAAGAAATTAGATCTGTTGCTCAAGAATTAAGGGACATGCAAACAGCTACAACAGAAACACTTAGAGACGAAATTAGTGCAGTCGGTAAACAATGCTCTGAAAAAGCAACACAATTACGCGACGAGTTTAAATTAATGACAGCAGAAATTTCGCGCACACTGGATGCTAAAGTAGACGCGAAATTCGAACAACAGAACAGTCAAATTGACGAACGTGTTAATCATCACCTACAAAACGGTGATACGCGTTTCCGTAAATTTATACAAGAACAGAATAAAGTTAAGCGACAAGTCATGGAAACAATTACCGCACAGAGACAGGAAGATAAACGTAAATTGTTTGAGAAAGCAAAAACATACGTGGACAACAATATTGCTGCACTATCGGACGAAATTAATACCATCAAACAGTTGAACACCGAATTGCGTGATGAAATTTCTGATCTTAAATCAAAAACAGATACACACACAGTAGATATTCAGACAGTGACAGATAGACTCGAACAATTAGAACTAACACAGGATTCCGATGACATCAAAGCTGACGTTAAAAAACTGAACGAAACCACACGTAAAATACAAAAACAAATTAATGCTTCTGACACTATAAACGATGATTAGGTAAAAATACTGACTGAAAAATATGATGAATTGGCCAGTCTTATTGACGTTATTGAATGTAATAATGACAGCAAATCAGACGATACGTCACCGATTTCGTTTAGCCAAACACCTGAATTTCAAAATCTACAGCAGACGATCAGTGAAATAGATTCGTCTAATAATACGTTGTGTAGAAAATTGTCAACTTTACAACAAGAAGTGACAGAGATAAAAAATATTTCAGTTAATAACACGTCACAGCATACGGCACATTCCGAACATTTCTCACACTCACACAGTCAGTATAATTTGGGTAATTTACAGAGAGTACGTGACTTAGATTCCGAACAGTCACAGGCAAATAGATTCCCATACAATCCTGAACTTGTTCAGACGTACAGAGACGATAATTTTGATTATAAGCATTTTCTATCCGTGAGAAAATTTAAGGTATTTGAAAATGACAGAGCACAGGTACACGCATTGAACTGTATACGTCGATTTATTTTTGTACTTTCACCGCCATTACTGTAGTGCAGAAACTACAATTAGCATGGACACAGCAATTTGTTTTTGTATTTTCACCGCCATTGCCTGTAACGCGAAAGCTAAAATTTATCTGCAGTGCGTAATAGACCTCAGGGGATTCATTACGCTTTAATGAGTATGTGCCGTAGCGTGCACAGGGCCCCGAGCCGTAGTAGTGCTGTTTCATCTTTAGTTTTCTGCACTGCTGCCTTCTCTTCTACTATCCTTTATATCTATCAAAACAGCTCTTTAACTATTGCTCTACCTAGGATTAAGAACAGTGTAATAAAAAACCTGATATGGCAAATTTTACCGAAAGTGACAGTTCCCCTTAGACACTCCCGAAATGACAACTATCGCCGTAATATTAATATCAGAGAAAATTATAATCATCAGTATGTGTAAAATTATCAGCAACAGGAACCACATTTTGGTAACAATAGAGGTTTTTCTTGGCAACAGCAACAAAACCAACCGGTTAGCATATGTAACCAACAATGTAGTCTACAAGGTCAACCAAGCTTTAATGTTTCGCCGCGTGCACGTATAGTCTCAGCCCCAACAAATAGTAACGCACAGCAACAAGGAAATCAGTACGTACAGAAAACACACTATTTCAATTCCTATCGGAATGCACCATATAGAAATGACTATCACAATAGACGTAAAAATAATGAGCACAATTTTCAGCATACATTTCATAACAGTTGATCTTATCAGCAGCAAGAACATCAGCAACAACATATTATCATGAATGAAGCAGACAGTAGGTATTATCCAGAACGTAAGACGTCAGGAAGAATTAACAGAAAAGTACAAATAATTGAAATGCCACAGACCCTTCGAAAATAATAACACGCCAGATAGAATTTGATTAAATACAGTACAGGTAGTATATTTCAGTAACGCAAACAATACTTTTGACACGCAGAATCTTGTTCACGGAAACGTTATTTGAAACGTGCTGATGTAATTAATTCCATACCAAATGAATCCACTATGGTATCTCCGTCTGTTATACTGAAAAATATTGAACCACCTAACAAAATTAAAGAATTAGTAAACTTTCCTACATCTCGTCGACTACGACACCATGAAATAATTGACATTGCGCTGAACAACATCAAACGTGCCGCAGAGCAGGCATATCGGATTCGCAGCATTCCTCACCCCAATGTTGTACACGTAGAAACTTTGAGAACCAGAAAAAAAAAAGGAAACCACCACATATCGAATATCAAACTTTTTATTGAATGAAGATACTTTATGATTTATCACACTGTAATGCCATTTCCTAATTTTTTATGACCATTTATGCAATTATATTTATGTGACTACTTACTGATGATTGTCGTATTTTTCTTGGCAAGTGCCCGGCAAGGTAAGGTTAGCGGGTCGTTCTTCTTGTCGTTACACATCAGACTGTGCACATTTTTCCAGATGAACTTACGTATCTTATGAATAATTATGCAATTTTATCTAGTGACATATTAATTTTATTAAATTCTCTCTCCATTAAAGTCTTTAATTCTCGCCTCTATTAACTACACAACATACAAGCTGAACACAAAGAAAGTCACATTTCTTGTCATCATTTTTTTGTATGTACGATTGTTTTCCTGTTTTGTTTGTATGCACTATGAAATAGTTAAGATGTAGCAAACACCAGTTGACTTTGACATTTTGCCTTATGATATCTCAACATCGTGACTGTTTTTACATTTTTTTTTTTTTTTTTTTGCTGCTACATTGTGATACACGGGGTATATTTTTGCCTCTAAACACTATCTATGTTTTTGACATATTACGTTTTCTGTCATGCTATGCTGTATGCTCAATTATGCTACTATAAACCAGTTTTATTTAATGAGTATATGATTTAAATGCAAGACATTAATCTTTGTTCATCATTTTCAGAAAGAAATAATGTGTAAAAGAAATAAATTAAACAGAAATGGGAATTTCACCTTCGGAATGAACGAAAGAGGGTGCAATACTTCGTGATGAAGAGTAAATGGATCAGAATTAACAAGCATTAACAAGAATACTATACACATTGCAGAATAGCAGTCTTAACTAATCTCAACAAATTTTTTCTTTCAGAATACAAGGCGATTGATGCAGGCTGTCAGACAGAACTACACATCTTAGTTTTAGTGATGAAATATGCTAGAAATAAGGAATAGTTGTGTAGTGAGTAATGAAGTGACCTTTTTTTGCAGATGGTAATGTATGGTGATGAATAATGATAAAGAATATGCTACTATGGATAATGAAGTTTTTCTTTACAGGTGATGATAATAGTGGAGTTATGATATTATAAATAATGAAGTGATGGATAATGAAGTTTTTCTTTGCAGATGAAAATAGTGATGAAGTTTATATATTTGCTGTTAGTTAAGAGATGCTATGTAGTTATTTAAGTATTTGTTGCAGTTCGTTTTGACAGTATGTGTTATATTGCATAGTATGATGACTGAAGGTTTTGGAAAGGACAGCTAGGGAACACATTTTTTTTATGCACATTTCACTACCTGTTAATTCGAAGTTCACTACTTTTCAGCATAAAATGCGTTTCTTCTTTCAGTTTAATAATCCATTTTTGTATTTTGCAGGAGAAATTATTTATGAAATTAATCTGCCATAAGCAGTTATTCATTAAACCTATGTCATTTATGAATGTGATTACATAAACTCTACTTGTTTCATAATCTTGCTACAGCTGACTCATGACAAATGACGTTACACATCTTCATTTGCAGCAACAACTCAAAAGCAAATATTTTCGTTCTTCAGTAATTACCCAACGCAATGCATTGCTTAAAATATATATATATATATATATATATATATATATATATATATATATATATATATATATATATATATATATATAACGGTTTATAATTAGGCAATGAGTGCCAATGTTCTCTGTAAAACGATTTATGAACATTATTCTGTAATACTATGTCACTTATTAGCTCCTGTTTTCAATGATGACCTCTGATGGTCTATAATTAAGCAATGAGTGCCAATGTTCTCCGTAAAACGACTCATGAACATTATTTTGTAATACTACGTCATTTATTAGCTCCTGTTTTCAATGATGACTTCTAATGGTTTATAATTAGGCAATGAGTGCCAATGTTCTCTGTAAAACGATTTATGTACATTATTCTGTAATACTATGTCATTTATTAGCTACTGTTTTCAATGATGACTTCTGATGGTTTATAATTAGGCAATGAGTGCCAATGTTCTCTGTAAAACGACTCATGAACATTATTCTGTAATACTACATACATGGTACAGAAATTTTCAATAACTGGGCAATGAGTGCTACCAACTATTAGTGCAATTCTCAATGAAGACTAGTATGTGATTTAATGTCCTTCACCTTCTGACCTAATTACCTGGAATTACTGCAGTATCCGTTTGTCCTGTATATCCTTATGATCATGGAGCACTATATTTGGATTTTGCACTAATTCTACGTTGGTGTACCTTGCAAGAGCGTGGTGTTGACACGACATGCTGTCCACTACCGTGAGCGATGGAGATGCTATTATGGTCCCACTGTTTGGTGTACCTAATGTACTACCAAAAAGATAACATGGAATATTACTACGACATTTCAGTGTCTTGGCTACTTTGATTAATGCTTCTGGGAAAAGAACTTCAGATTGTCTCACTTGGTGTTGTGCTTCTGTAGAAAGATATGGACTTTCAGGGCAGCTGAGTCAACCTAAAGTGCTACAACCATGATGCAATCCTTCCCTTTCCTATCCTAATTCTTGAAACATAGTGAAAATCATTTTTGCTAACACGATTTGTATTCATGATCTATACATTTTTTGATTTGCTGATATGTTCTGAACTACAGTGCATGTGCACTTATGTCATTTGTTAATTTGTTTTGTACTCATTGTATATATATATTGTCATTACCTGATATGTCCTGTACTCGGTGCATGTGCACTATATTTATTTCATGTACTATACCTATATATATCTGTATATTCTGTGATTGTAAAGTTAGTCAGTTAAAAAAAATTTGTTGCTCATGGCAAGTCCAAATGACTCACCAACGCTCTCAAATTTTTGCCCCCGCAGTGGAGGGTTATGAAAGACGTATGTATTCATTACCAGCGATGGCGAGGCATGACAGAATCTCTGACCAGAGAGCTATTTATCGTTGCTAGTCTGCGCTTGAGCGCGCGAGACGACAGTAGTTGCACGTAGCGAGTCGGCAGGAACAGTGCTAGTGTGTGGCGAGTCGGCAGAGGGAGTAGTCAGTCGGATACGGTAGTAGCGAGTGGACAGTCGGATACCGAGCAGAAGTCGGCATGTGTCGGCGGCGTGCTCTTCTCGCGACTCTGGTATAATGTATGTTAATTGTAATTTAATTTGTTCAGAAAAGATGCCCCAACAATAATTTTTTTATAAAGTAAATCTTTTAAAGAAAAGCATTCATTTCAATTTAAAGAATATTTTTCTATGCGTTCCTTCCAAGAATAAAAAAAATATATACGCCAGCATTGCACGAAGCTGTGTCGATAGATAAGAGCAGATATAGATGCAGTTTATTTATTGAGGTAAGAATTTTTGCTTTTTTATTCAGAATACATGGCCGAAGGTCAGCGCTGCTGTCCTTATAAAATTTATCAGGTGTAATTATTTCACAGGGCCGAAGGTCAGTGCTGCTGCCCTTATAAAATTTATCAGGTTTAATTATTTCTGTTCAGATGTTACATTCAGTTCATGGTTCATTGTTCAATTAATATTGTTGTGGGGTTTATGCCCAATCTTCATTCCTTAATTTTGTGGGGAGTTTACATTTGGGCCATAATTATTCTTTAATTTTTGTGTGAGGAGATTACGGTTGGCTCCAATTTGCATTCTTATTTAACAATATTATATTGCGGGGAGGTTACAGTGGTGCTTAAAACGTTTGTCAATTTGGCTGTTCTGTTGGTCAAATTTCGTGTCCACTTTCGCGTACAGTGTGCGTGAAAGTTCTGATGACATTGATTTAAACTAGTCGCGTAACTGTGTTGCGATTTCAGAACATTGTTTAGCGACTCCACTAATTTCATCTCTAAGTAATTTAGTTGTGGCAACATGTGTATTGTGTATCTCTTCACTATTATTCCAGGCGCAGGCCTTAATTTCCTCGCGTAATGGTTTTTTAGTTTCATAACATTGCTCCGCAACGGCGGTAATCTGTTCAGTAAGCTGTTCAATGGAGGTGTCAAGTTTTTCATCAATTTGTTTGAACGACATGTCGTGGTTTTCATTCGACTGTTTGAAATTGTTGTCTAGTTTTTCATTAATTTGTTTGTAACTGTTGTCCTGTTTTTCATTCAACTGTCTGAGTTTTTCATCAAGTTGTAGCAATACTATCATAACTAGATCCATGCCAAAATTAGCGACTCTATTTTCTATGCTGTGTGATACTGTATCTGCATGTGTCACGTTTTGTGTAACCATTTGGTCATTGCCTGATTCACGAAAATATTTTCTAATTGGATGTGCACTGTTGGTCACTACATCGGATTCAAGTAAATCTGACGTGTTTTGTGTATATTGTTCACCTTCGTTAGAAACATTTGTCTGTTCACTATGTAAATTTTGCAAATCAGGTGTGTCAAACTGGGCAGCGTTCAATGTATCGGAACGTGCCGCATCATCAATAGTCGTTAAATTGAGTGTGGACATAATTGAATTTGTTTGCTCATCATTTAGATTAGAATCATTACTGGTGGCCAGTACACACTGATTATCTGTAATTAGAGGAATATTATTATGAAACTGAGAGTCGCTAGTATTATCAGTCAAATTATTCAAGTCGGCTTTTTCACTTATTGTGCATCGCGATGTACTGTTGGCACTTTTTCACGGCATTTTCACAAGTAAAAGATCAGCACAAAATCAAACAAACACAAAGCAAAAATGGATAAAATACAGTAACAACAAAGAGAAATAAATTGCTGATGATCTGTGAAAGAAAGAGTGACAAATTAGTAAATGTGTTGCGCCAGATTCAAACTACATTTAACACTAATAATATAAGAGCAGATATATAACTGACTACTTCTCAGAAATGCACAAACATACGATCCTGGCAGGGTCGCCAAGTGTAACGTCCCAACAGAAAAATTTTGAAACCTCCCAACAGTAAAAATTTTATTATTTATATCATTCACTTTCCAGAGCAACCTCCCAATAAATAAATTCCATAATGTATTAATAATAAAATGACTATGTTGTTGGGTTTGTTGTCTTCAGTCCTGAGACTGGTTTGATGCAGCTCTCCATGCTACTCTATCCTGTGCAAGCTTCTTCATCTCCCAGAACTTACTGCAACCTACATCCTTCTGAATCTGCCTAGTGTATTCATCTCTTGGCCTACCTCTACGATTTTTACCCTCTACGCTGCCCTCCAGTGCTAAATTTGTGATCCCTTGATGCCTCAGAACATGTCCTACCAACTGGTGCCTTCGTCTTGTCAAGTTGGCCACAAACTCCTCTTCTCCCCATTCCTATTCTATAACTCCTCATTAGTTATGTGATCTACCCATCTAATCTTCAGCATTCTTCTGTAGCACCACATTTCAAAAGCTTCTATTGTCTTCTTGTCCAAACTATTTATCATCCATGTTTCACTTCCATACATGGCTACACTCCATACAAATGCTTTCAGAAACGACTTCCTGACACTTAAATCTATACTCGATGTTAACAAATTTCTTTTCTTCAGAAAGGTTTTCCTTGCCATTGCCAGTCTACATTTGATATCCTCTCTACTTCTACCATCATCAGTTATTTTGCTCCCCAAATAGCAAAACTCCTTTACTACTTTAAGTGTCTCATTTCCTAATCTAATTCCCTCAGCATTACCCAAATTAATTCGACTACATTCCATTATCCTCGTTTTGCTTTTGTTGATGTTCATTTTATATCCTCCTTTCATGACACTGTCCATTCCGTTCAACTGCTCTTCGAAGTCCTTTGCTGTCTCTGACAGAATTACAATGTCATCGGCGAACCTCAATTTTTTGTTTCTTCTCCATGTCAGTAGTTCCAATGGAATGTTGTCTACTCCCGGGGCCTTGTTTCGACTCAGGTCTTTCAGTGCTCTGTCAAACTCTTCATGCAGTATCGTATCTCCCATTTCATCTTCATCTCTAGCCTCTTCCATTTCTATAATATTGTCTTCAAGTACATCGCCCTTGTATAGACCCTCTATACACTCCTTCCACCATTCTGCTTTCCCTTCTTTGCTTAGAACCGGGTTTCCATCTGAGCTCTTGATATTCATACAAGTGGCTCTCTTTTCTCCAATGGTCACTTTAATTTTCCTGTAGGCACTATCTATCTTACCCCTAGTGAGATAAGCCTCTACATACTTACATTTGTCCTCTAACCATCCCTGCTTAGCCATTTTGCACTTCCTGTCGATCTCATTTTTGAGACGTCTGTATTCCCTTTTGCCTGCTACATTTACTGCGTTTTTATATTTTCTCCTTTCATCAATTAAATTCAATATTTCTTCTGTTACCCAAGGATTTCTACTAGCCCTCGTCTTTTTACCTAATTGATCCTCTGCTGCCTTCTCTACTTCATCCCTCAGAGCTACCCATTCTTCTTCTACTGTATTTCTTTTCCCCATTCCTGTCAATTGTTCCCTTATGCTCTCCCTGAAACTCTGCACAACCTCTGGTTTAGTCAGTTTATCCAGGTCCCATCTCCTTAAGTTGCCACCTTTTTGCAGTTTCTTCAGTTTTAATCTACAGTTCATAACCAATAGATTGTGGTCAGAGTCCACATATGCCCCTGGAAATGTCTTACAATTTAAAACCTGGTTCCTAATTCTCTGTCTTACCATTAAATGACCTATCTGATACCTTCTAGTACCTCCAGGATTCTTCCATGTATACAACCTTCTTTTATGATTCTTGAATCAAGTGTTACCTATGATTAAGTTATGCTCTGTGCAAAATTCTACCAGACGGCTCTCCCCCAATCCGTATTCACCCACTATGTTTCCATTTTCCTACTCTCGAATTCCAGTCACCCACGACTATTAAATTTGGAAATTAAATTTATAAATTTATAAATTATTTTATAAATTTATAAATTAAATTTTAAAAATGACTAACCTCTCAATAAAATTGTGGCTCACTTATAACCTTTCAATAATTGACTATGAACTTAAACTGGCAAAGTTTGGGCGTCAGCAGTGCTGCGTCATGGCCCTGAAAGATCATTCTGAATAAATTGAATCTTCTTACCTCAATGAAGTCGCCAGATAACGCGTATATATCTGTTCCTATAAGAAATTTTTCTGGCACAGCCCAGTACAATGCTGGCTGATAGATTTGTCATGTATAAAAAGAACAACTGATTTTTCTTTCCAATAATCGGGATGACCATGGATTGGAGAAATTAGTAAATTCTTTAAATTGAGATGAATAACTGTCAAAAGTTAATTTTTATCAGAAAAGATTATTATTAAGAGATTTTTTAAAACATTTACATGGGACTTGATATAAAAATAGTACTTTTGCGCGAGGCTGCTTTTACCTTATACTACAACGCTCAGGCAGCGCCATCGCTCCACACGACCGGCCCAGCCAACACCATACACCAGACCGCTAGCTACTACTTACTTCTACTGGCACTGACACTGCTCTTACTGCAGCCAACACTGCTCTCAGGTCTGAGATTCTCTTATAGCTTACATATGGCAGGCAGCGCGTGAGCAATCCATCGAAATTACATCTGCTCGAGTGCGCTTGCAATAAATTTCTTAGTCATGGACCTCTTCCAATATAAAGAGGCTTGTGACTCTGTGAGAAAGAGGGATCTGCGTGGATGCCGGAATAACAGGGTATACAGCACGGAGTTAACGATCTCAAAACAGTGTATAATCGTGGAAAGGTGGAAACCAATGAAGACCTGAGTAATCCAATAAATTTCAAGAGCCTACGCCAGGTCTGCAGTCTTCCACCATTACAGTTTAATATATGTATCGAAAACATTCTACGAGAATGGATGGATGAGCGTTATGATTTTAAAATAGGACATGACGAAAATCTAAGCACTCTTTCAATAGCGGATGAGTAATTAATCCTTGGGAAAACAGAAGATGAACTGCAGACCATGTTACACAGACTTACCCAAATTCCCAGTAAACATACTTTGCTGATCTTGACAAGCAGGACCAAGCAAAGGCATTCATGGAAAACACTGATGTGCAAATACTAGTGACAGCATCTCATTTTAAATGTCTGGTCTGCGATATGGCCTATGATAGTAACGGTTAAGAAAAGATGAAGTGTACAAAAGCAAGAAGAACTACAAAGACTAAAATTCGTAAAGAGACTGCAGTGAAGCTTTGAAAAACAGTTGCAGTCCATAGTTTAATAAATAGCGAAGTGTGGATAACGAGGAAAGAGGTCAACTTAAAATGCATGCAGCAGAAACGAATTATTTAAGATCAGTAAAGAGATGTACAACACATGACAGAATAAAGAGTGAATATAATCCTACAGACGCCAACTTATTTCCTCTGAAGAAAAAGATGACTATTTGAGAAAACAGAAAAATGAAATGGACGGAACTGACATGATCCTACGTACCTAGAGTAGAGACGTCGGTCGACCAAGGAGAGAACGGAGGAAGCTGGAACGAGTCAAAGGCCAAAACCATGAAGAATTGCTTTGTTCCAGGCGTATTGTCTCAGGAATTTCTTACTCAGTGCCTCTCTGAAACTAGTAGAGTTTTTTGGACCGGGAATGTCCTCTTTGCACATGCTAGTCTGCTATTTATTTCTCTCTTGCTTCCTCCAGCATGTGTTATTTTGTTGGCAAGGTAAGAGAATTCCTTCCCATCGTCTACTTCCTGGTCCTCGATTTTGATATAAATTTTATCGCTTATCTCATTTCTGGTACCACAAATTACTTTGTCTTTCTTCAGTGTCCCCTCAACCCATAGTGTGTGCATGTTAGACTGTTCAGTATTCATTGCTCCCCGTTACTGCTTCTGAGAAGTAAAGATTCAACAGTAGCGGCGAAAGATTACATTATTGTCTTACATCTTTCTTAATCCGAGTACATCGCTTTTGGTCATCCATTCTTAGTTTTTTCTGATCGTGCTTGACAAAGGCTGTTTCCTTTACCACTGGCAGTTGCCCCCTTCCTTGTTCCAGTAGCCAGTGGTGGTTCAAATGGCTCTGAGCACTGCTGTGGTCATCAGTCCCCTAGAACTTAGAACTACTTAAACCTAACTAACCTAAGGACGTCACACACATCCATGCCCGAGGTAGGACTCGAACCTGCGACCATAGCGGTCACGCGGTTCCAGACTGTAGCGCCTAGAACCGCACGGCCACTCCAGCCGGCAGTAGCCATTGGTGGCCGGAAGAAATATTTTTCGTATTCCTCCTTATGAACTCGATTCTCTCTGACTTTACCTTCATTGGTCTTCTCTCGAGATCTCATCGGAGCGAACGATATGTTAGTTAACTAGGAACGTACGCTGCCCGAATTATAACACTAAAACACACCCTGAAGCACTACGCCTCTCTTGTATCGACTGCCATTGGAATCAGACGAATGTCTTCGCGGCACTCTCGCCCTCATTAAACGAACTTAAGAGGAAAAGCGCAACTCTTCTTTGTATATAATTCCTCTATCAAACCAGTTCTGTAAGGGTCCTAGCCTGACGACGACTACTGTAATACCCGTCGAGGAATGTGCGGCGTTTCACAAGAACGTTGTTTGCGGAATCTATAGTGATTCCTACGGACGTGATTTTCGATCCCCAAAAAGGCCATAATACTGTATCATAAAAATGTTCCAAAATTCTGCAACCCACTGACTTCATCGATATTGACCTGTAGTTCGGCGACTCATTTTCAAAGGAGGAATGACTTCCGCATTTTTCCAATCACCAGGAACGTCTGATTGCTCTAGCACCTAGCGGCAGACTGCTGCTAGAGGGGGAGCAAGTTCTTTAGCGTACTCGGTGTGGAATTTTTATAGGTTTTCTACCTGGTAGAACCGCCTCTGTTGGGATATTTTAGTTGATTTTCTATCCGAATAAGGCCTTTTGGTTTACGTGAGCCTTTTGATAGGAGGAGCAGTAGTACACCTTTCTTAGTGAAACCACTTCAGGAAAAGTAATGTAATATTTCCATCTGACGTCTTTCACTATCAATTTAAATGTCATTACGGTATGTGGAGAGATGACTTGGATCCATTTCCTGATTTAAGGTAAGACCTAATTTCTTAACGATATTCTCTCACATTGGTTGGCAGAATTACATTATTTTTGATTTCTTTAAATGCCTTACGAGTATTTCGCTACGTTTAAATCTGCGGTGATTCTCCCTTTGCTGTCGAAACAGGTTTCTTACGCGGCTGTCGAACAACATCGGGTTTTTCTATTCCTTATAACTTTTCACACGACGTCGTATCTTAGAGTTAGACGTAAATGCTTGAAGTTTACTGCTCAAGTAATTTTGAATCTGTTTCCTGTCGCCCTCTATAAGGAGAAATATTTTCGTTTCTGCATTCCAACTGTCATACTTAGTTATCGATGCTTTAGTGTCTTTACACAACCGAGTGGCGATTTTTAGGGATTATAAGCTCATCCATATATCTGAGCTTACAGCAGACGAAAATATTTTCTAGCAGACAACGGGAGTAAATTATTTTGAAATCAATTATGAAGTGTCTCATTGCACTGAGAGGCACGATAAACACAAGCTTCAAAAAATGTAAAAATAAAGAGAAAACCTGCACCCTGGCTCAATGATCTCCTTAAAGACCTCATGAGTATCAGAGACGCAACGCACAGGACATGTAAACGGAACCTGACCCCTGATAATCATCTCGCCTACAAGCAAGTAGCGGCCACTCAACGTAGTTAGACAGAGAAGAATGCAGAACTCATGTATGCTTACTATCACTGGCCTGCCACCTAGTGTAAAAATCCACTCGACGTCTAGAAAGTCTTTCTTTTTAATTAGTCTTTTGATAGGTTTAATGCAGCTATTCAGGAATTCCTTTCCTGCGCTAAACTTTTAGTTTCACAGTAGCACTTGCACCCTAGGTAATCAATTCTTTGTTAGATGTATCCAGTCTCTGTCTTCCCCCACAGTTTTTACCCTCTAAAGTTTACTATAGTATGATAGAGGTTATTCTCTGGTGTGCTATCTTTCTGCCCTTTCTTCTTATCAACGTTTTCTATACATTCTTTCCTAAGGCGATTCTGCGGAGAACCTCCTCCTTTTTTATTAATCTACACCTTATTAGTTTTTCCAAAAGTTTTATTCTTGCTTGTTTATTCACTTTTTCTTTGTATTATATGCAATTTTTGTTAGATTAAATGTTCTTTTTGCAGTCCTACTCTTCTGCATTCTTCTGCAGCATCACATCTCAAACCCTTCGATTCTCTTGTGTTCCGGTTTTGCCGCTGCCCACGGTTCACAACAAAATAATACTGTGCTTCAAACGTACATTCTCAGAAATTTCTTCATCAAATTAAGTCCTGTGTTTGATACCAGTGGACGTCTCTTGGCCAGGAATGCTCTGTTTGTCTGTATTAGTCTGCCTTTTATGGCCTCCCTGCTTGGTACGTCAAGCATTATTTGTCTTTCAAGATAGTAGAATTCCTTAACTTCGTTACTTCGTGATCAACTATTCTCGTTTCTGATGCATTTGATTGTCTTCACCTTTTTCCGGTTTACTCTCAACACATATTACTATGTTAGACTATTCGTTAGACTGTTTAGACTCAATACTTTTCTCTTTCCATTCTTTCGATGAATAGATTGGACCGTCTCGCACCATACTTAATCTGAGACTTCGTTCGTGGTCTCCCAGCCTTATTGTTTCATCTTGTTCCATGTACATGTTCCATATTATCCTTCATCCCTACAACATATTCTTATTTTTCTCAGAATTTCGAACATCTTGCAGCATTTCACATTGTTCAATGCTTTTTCTATATCGAAGTTTCTTGATTTTACTTCAGTATTCCTTCTATTATCAAACGCAAAGTGAAAACTGAGTATCTGATACTTTTCCTTTTTCTAAATCAAAACTGATCGTCATCTAATTGTTCCTCAATTTTCTTCTCCATTCATCTGCGTAGTAATCCCGTCAGCAGTTTCGATGCATCAGGTGTTAAGCTGACTGTGCGATGGTTCTTGCACTTGTCTGCCCTTGCTATCTTCGGAACTGTATGGATGATATTTTCATAAGTCTGATACGTCGGCAGTCTCATAGATTCTACACACTCACTTGAATAGTCGTTTGGTTGTCATTTTCTCCAGTGATTTTGGAAACTCAAATGGAATGTTATCAGTTCCTTCCGCTTTATTTGATCTCGAGTCTTCCAGAGCTCTTTGAAATTCTCACTAATACTTGATCCCGTATGTCACCCACACGTATTCGAGTTGTTCTTCTATCAAATCATCATACAAGTTCTCGCCCTCACAGAGGCTTTCAATGTACTCTTTGCACCTATCTGCTTTCTCTTCTGCGTTTAACAGTGGAATTTCGATTGCACTCTTAATGCTATCAGCCTTAGTTTTGATTTCGTAGAAGGTTGTTTCGACTTTTCGATATGCAGAATCATTCCTTCCAAACGATCACTCCTCTATCGATTTCTTCACATCATTTCCACAGCGATTTCACCTTGGCTGCCCTCCACTTGCTTTTTATGTCATTCGTAAGAGATTCATATTCTTGTATTCTTGTCTTTCCCTGAAAATTTATGTGCGAGAAATACCATCTTCCCTTAATCAATGGAAGCGTTTTATCTGTTACGCAGTGCTTCTTCGCAGCTACCTTTATGATATCAATGTTTGTCTCTACATCTGTGATTTTAGAGATGTCCACTTCTCTCTAACTGAACTACCTGAACTAACTTCCTCCCTTAACGAATGTCAAACACGTTTCGTCATTTCTCAATACTTCCTTCCTCACTGATTCTTCCGGATGATTCTCATAACCTCAGTCTATTCTTCATCATTGCTAAATTGTAGAAACAGCAACCCAAATCTAC
Source organism: Schistocerca serialis cubense (assembly GCF_023864345.2). Taxonomy (NCBI): domain Eukaryota; kingdom Metazoa; phylum Arthropoda; class Insecta; order Orthoptera; family Acrididae; genus Schistocerca; species Schistocerca serialis. The sequence goes on from NC_064641.1 coordinate 296,241,689, forward strand.
AGCTGACATATTGACGCTCAACTCAGTATTTCACCATGCGGATATCGTTACTCGATTAAAACACAAGGATGCAAACCACCGATTCCCCTAAGGGATCAGTGGTTGGTACACATGAAAAATTTTCTCTGTAACCGGTATCCTTTAAAACGGTCAGAAGGTCAGTTGTAAGAATTCGTTTTGCAGCTTTGGGACACTATGGTATTACAGTAAAAATGATTAGTTTCCTTGTACATCAGCTACTGCCCAAAATAACGGATGTTTCTAACCATTCTCTGGCTCCTAGCATCTTCTCAAAAGTCTGTAAGCATGAAAACAAACACACACACACACACACACACACACACACACACACACACACACACACACCATTACACAAGAAGTAACAGACCAAACAACTCCTTGGTCCCTTTTGCATTCTACCATTAGGTTTTAAAATACATAGTTCAGTATCGGCTTACAAATTACTAAACTTCAAATAAACTTTTAGACGAACATTAGTCGGGTTCCCACAAAAATAGCAGCACTGTGATTACTCTTATAGAAGTGACTGACGAACTGAAACAAGCTCTGGCCAAATACCGAGGTGAAAATTATATGATTTCTCGACTTCAGTAAAGCTTTAGAAACTGTCGACTCTGACATTTTGCTTGCTAAACGCAAAAGGTACATTCTTTCTTCAAGTCCAGTACAACATCTTACATACTCGTATTTCCAACACTGCGTAATGATCGGAATAAAAAGGTCACTGTTGGCTGGTTCAAATGGCTCTGAGAACTATGCGACTTAACTTCCGAGTTCATCAGTCTCCTAGAACTTACAACTAATTAAACTTAACTAACCTAAAGACATCAAACACATCCATGCCCGAGGCAGGATTCGAACCTGCGACCGTAGCGGTCAGGCGGTTCCAGACTGAAGCGCCTTTAACCGCACGGCCACACCGGCCGGCGGTCACTGTTGGAGGATGGAGTATCGGGACTCCCACAAGGATTATTAATGGTGATCTTCCTTCATGCTGCAGGCAAAAAACAAGTCCGCAAATTGTCTTATTATTCAAATGAATGGTTGTAGCTCCATCATCAGCTGCATTAGGAAGAATCTTTTTAATTTATTGTTGGTGACAAGTTTCGAACACCTATGTCCATTTTCAAACCATTCTACAAACAAAATACAGTTTGCATGACAGTTTTATTCAAACGAGGCATATATATTTGCAAGACAATTATATTACACTGCTATACATATGTGGTATCCATACAGGGTGTGCATAAAGTCCGGGGTAATTTCAATTATTTATTGCACAATAACCAAACATTGTACATAGGCTCAATCCTATGTACAAAAATCTGTCCCTGCAGTGATGATCGAAGCGGCTCTATGGCAGATTCGAAAACAGTTCACAGAGCATGTAGGACGGAAATTGGAGAACTGCTGTGTAGAGGCACCAGTGGTTTCCAGGAAAAACGGAGGCCACTGACAACGCCGAGCGTCGAAGATAGAATGTTTACTGGCCAATACGCAGCAAAAATAAAAATGTAGTCGTAAGAAAACGTAAGGCCAAAATTTAGAGGTGAAAAGTGAAATTAAAGAACCACGTGTTCTTAAAGACAGACTAAGCAAAACCATTAATAGGTTACTACTGAAGTTTCTTGAGAGTGTGAGCAAAACCATTAATAGGTTACTACTGAAGTTTCTTGAGAGTGTGAATCATTTACAGTTTCAAGTTTTCCACGAGAAGGTTGAGGAAGTACTGGAAGATAAACGTAGGGAACTGTTTTTGAAGCACAGTGGTAAAATTAGACGCTTATGTGGGAAGAAGGTTTACAGTGGTGAAAAGTGAAATTAAAGAACCACGTGTTCTTAAAGACAGACTAAGCAAAACCATTAATAGGTTACTACTGAAGTTTCTTGAGAGTGTGAATCATTTACAGTTTCAAGTTTTCCATGAGAAGGTTGAGGAAGTACTGGAAGATAAACGTAGGGAACTGTTTTTGAAGCACAGTGGTAAAATTAGACGCTTATGTGGGAAGAAGGTTTATAATTGTGATGTTTACAGTTATGGGAAGAAAGTCCATACCTTTGAGATAGGGTGGTAAATCTGACCAACATTTCCTTTACGATAGAGGAGATGGCACTCATTACTAAAAGGTTGCAATTTTCCCCGTAATCACTGTTTCCGGCGTAGATATAGGTGAAGCTATAACTGAAGTAAAGTAACAGGTGCTGACGAAAAACTTAATGCTTCTGGAGAAACAAGGTTAGCTCTTCAGGTACAGGAACTCTTGTTAAGGAACTACGAAAAGAACAGAATGTGAGTGAAGTGATGAAAAGCGGCTCATAAACCGAACAAATTAAAATTACGTAAGAATAAAGCAATAATAATAAATGCAGATGAAGGTGCTACCTCAGTGATTAATTTTGAAGCAGAATCTAGAAATAAACTGTCACAGTTCTTAACAGAAAACGACCTGCAGCAAGCAGTTAAATACCCCACCAGATATTATCACGTGAACTTAGAAAGAAAGTGGAAGGGAGTTCCTGCTACACGCCGCAGAAAACAAAGGGTGATGAGAATGAACCCTAAATCACCCCCTTTGAAGGTACAGATAAAGTTGCATAAAGAGAAGCATGCGCGTCACTGTTAACGCTAGAAATGCACCCATGAGAGAACTGAACAAGATACTTTTTAGAAAACTTAAAAACGTATATAAGTTCTAAAAAACTATAGAGTGGCGAATAGTGCACTCTTTGCTAATGACGCTAAGGAAACTCATCTCATTGAGGATATGGTATTACCCTCCTTTGATATCGTTTATACGAATGTCCCGACTGAAGAAGAGCTCCAAATATAAAAACTAAATTTATTGCATAACAACTCCTCGGAGAAAGGGGAAATGATAGTTTATTGACCTTTTACAGTTTACCTCCTGTTACAGATATTTTTGTTTTTTGTCTCGGTTGGAGACTGTATCACTAGACGAAAGGTTTAGCGAAGGGCAATTGGCTTTCAGGCCAGCTAGTGGTCACTTTTTTTAATAACTTAGAGACGAGGATATTTGCCGGCAATCCATGCAAATTAGGTGAAATGCAATTCAAGTCGTTAGGATACTTTAGGGTATAGCAGAACATCACATCTAGCGATTTCCGTCCCATTCTGTAATTCCTTCTTGATGCCTCGACTGTCTTTGTCTTAGAGTGTATTTAAGTGTTTACAAAAGCCTTCAAGTAAACTGTAGATGTTATTAGTACTGACAGTTTGCCAACCATGATTTCTTTATGTCGTCAATCACTGGCCGACTAAACTGACCAGGCCCGCTCGGTTAGCCGTGCTGTCTAAAGCACTGCTTTCTGGGCGGGAAGCCGTGTCGATCACCGGCACGAATCCGCCCGGCGGATTAGTGTCGAGGTTCTTTGTGCCGGACAGTGTGTGGATGGTTTTTAAGGCGGTTTTGCATCTGCCTCGGCGAATGCGGACTGTTTCCCCTTACTGCGCCTCAGTCACACTATGTCGGCGATTGCTGCGCAAACACTGTCTCGAAATATATGTACACCATGATTAATGTACCACACAAAATTTGTGGTTACACTCGTCTGAGGGGGGTGGGGGGTCGAACCGCACAATAACCCTTGGGTCGGCGTGGGGCGGCGGTGGGGTGGGTGGACTGCTGTAGCCTGTTGTGGGGTTGTGTACCACAGAGGGCTACGGCGGGGACGAAGTCTCCTCGTTTCTATGTCTCCAGTTCCATCCAATACAATACAAACTGACCAGTCAGAGACTTGCCCTTAGCAGGCAGTTTCGAAACATTGAAGCTGGCGCCCTGGACGGTCTAGAAGAACCTTTCACGTCTTCAACATGAACGTAACGTGAGTGTATACTTTATACTATTCAAATTAAGTTACATAGAAATGATTCAGTGATTAAAAGTATCTCAGTAAACGATTATGTGCGACCGCGCGCATAGATGACTCCGAATGATCATTAATCGCGAATGAAGATAATTGTATTTATTTTCAATGGTACCCGATAAATTAAGATTAGACTCCACGAACACAGAGTCCACTGTTGCTGTTAGACTGGCTCCAAAGACTATTTTTTCCTAATTTTAATCAAAATAATGTGGTATTCTTTTATTTAGATATTTTCGCTGAAGTAGCATTGGTGCTTACAGACTTCCAGATCCGTCATTCACAGTCCATTGTGTGCATTTCAGAATCTGCAACCAGCTGAGTAGAAAGGGGATGGGGATCTTGAGACAGCTTTACAAGTCACGAGATCAGCCAGTCTCCTTCTGCTGTACTAGGGAAATTGCTAGAAGTTTGGTGGACCTTCAAGTTACGAATCGGTAAATGTAGCCCTCCAAAAACAACGATTCGCGAGGAACAATTTGTGCTGTTAGCTTGTGCGACAGAGTAACGTGTCGTGGCACGAACATAATTTATATCTCAACGTTATTAATTAGTTAGTTATTTACTGGCCTAATAAATAATAAGAAGCCGACACAAGATTGCAACAAACGCCGATGCTTCTCCCGTCATTAGGCAGTGACCTGGAAGAGCTGGCTAACTCCTTCCGTGTACAGGAAATTTATTCGCAATTTCGAATATGTACCACCATCAGCTATATATTGGAATGACGGCAGCGAAAAATTTTGCCGGACCGGGACTCCAGTCCGAATTTTCCACTGTACGTGACCGGTCGCTTCGGCTGTCCACGCCCGAATCATGGTCAGACCCAGACTTCCGTATGTGCCTGCACTCGTACGTTCCGTATATCCCCGCCCAGGAAGGACATATTTATTGAGAGTCTAGGGCCTCGTCTTTACGAATAAATACGAAATAGCAGTGGCTGAGTGATTAAGAAGTAGAATGCAATGTTCCTTCGGATATGCATGCATGTCAGAAGGAATATGCACTGCAGTGACTACGGCTGTCAAGAAATACACGAAATGTATTCGTAGTTACCATTATGAACCACCATCGGCTGTTGATTCCAATGACGACAGTGGAAGTTTGTGCCAGATCGAGACTAGAACCTAGATTTCCCGCTTTACGTGAGTGATCGCCTTAACCGATTTGGTTATCCATGCACGAATCACGGCCAGATCCAAACTTCTCCATGTCGTCGTCCATGTGACACAACTTGCACCCGTACATCCATTCCGTATATTCCTGTGTTGTTCAGAAATACAATGTAATGTTGCTTCGGATATGCGATAAGAAATACGGGTTCGGCTCCCGATCTTGCACAGACTTTCATTGTCGTCATTCCATTATAAAGTAGATGGTTGTCCATATATGCAGCTGCGAATACATTTCCTTTATTTAAGAACGTCTGTGGTCTCCAGTGTAACTGTTACTTGGGACATACATGCATTGCAATATCGTATTTATCACCCATCACACGGAAAGCGACTTTCAGTTAAATTGTTTCCTCTGTATGAGAATACGCATTGCATTGTACTTCATAATAGCACAGCGACTGCTATTCCGCATTTATTTGTCAATACAGATCCTCAACTCTCAATAAATATTTCCTTCTTGGACTGGAATACACGTAATGTACGAGTGCAGGCTGCGACACATGCAAGACAACATCCGGAAGTTGGCGTCTGTCACTATTCGTGCACGGATACCCGAAACCGTTAAGGCGACTACTCGAGTAAAGCTTGAAATCTGCATTCCATTCCGGGTCTGGCCCAAATTTTCACTGTTGTCCTTCTTATATACAGTCTGGGGTGGTTCACATTCGCAACTGCGAATACATTTCTTGTATTTCTTCACGGCTGCTGTCCAGTACATGCATGCATGTCCGAAGAAACACTACATCGTATTTCTTAATAACAAAAGAACTGTTATTTCGTGTGCTTTCTACTAGTTTACCGTCGGTTCGTTCATGATTACCGACATTTTCTGATAGAAAGAATAAAATAAAATAATGGGACTTGTACAAACGAGAAAATACCGTCATTCTTCGGTGTAGAAAGGGCGCGTCTTCCGAAGGTATGGTTTGTGTCAGAGTGTGACGGAGAGGGGGGGATCGGGCCCGCGCGCTGTTTCCGTAGGGGTTGCCTTTTTAAAACAAACTCGTTGGCTTGCTGTGTGAGCGACAGGGTCGGCCCGCTTCACGAGCTGGCCGCGCCCCCGCGACAGAAGCCAAACAAAGTGCTCGGCCGCTGAGGTCGGCACGGGATGCAGGGCGCGCCCACGTGTTCCGCTACAAAGGGAAGCTAAACAAGCTCGCCTCGACCGGCCTCGACGCCTTCCTTTCAATAGCTGCCGCCACCGCCGCCGACGACGACGGCGTCGCAAACGGCGCCTCGTTTAACCGCCTGGCAATTCCCTGGGAACGTTGGCCCGTGTTCCGAGAACTGCTGACAAAGGCAATTGCGTCCTGTGAAGCAACAAGGAAAAAGCCGACCTCGACGGCTATACACGGGCTCATCTCCGAAACTGAGGTTACGCTAAATTTTACAAGTGCGCAAATAGGAAAACAGCGTCTGATTTCGTTCTCGTCCTATATACTGAACTTCCACGTATAAAGGGACTTTCACGCAACGTAGCCACCTGAAATGTTTCATGCAAATACAGTGGCATGGTGTTCGTTATTCTGTTTAGCGTCATGCAGTCATCACCAGTAGTACCTCAATCTGAAGAAAGGTCTACAAAAATGTCAAAATGGTGGAAAAATGGATAACATGTTTCATACATTAAGACATGTAAATTGTGCACTCAACAAAACGAAAAAAAAACACTGCATCTCATGATCACAATAGCAGTGAGTCGCAATATCAGTCAGTCATATTTGAATGCAGGTTGGTTTTATTCTGGACTCCAGGGCACAATAACAGCCGCCGCTCTTTTGGTTAAAAATCCTGTTGTTCAACGTAATCTCCATTCAATGCGACGGCCTTACACGACTTTAATGGAAGGGCATGTGTACTCGCATGGTACCGCTCTACTGGTCGACATTAGAGCCAACGTATTGCTGCGTCAATAACGTACCATCAACCACGTATTGCTTTCCGCGGAGTGCATCCTTCATTGGAACAAACAGATTGAAGTCTGAAGGTGTGAGATCCTGGTCCTAGAGAATGAAGAGGAACAGTCGAATGAAGCTTCGTGAGATTCTCCTCAGTGCGCAGACATGGGCGAGGCCTTTCGTTGTCATGGAGGAGCAGAAGCTTGCGACGAATACAATGAAATGGTTTCTTCAATTTCCTGAGGATAGCACAGTACAGATCCGAGCTGATGGTTGCACAATGAGGGACATCAAACAGAATAAACCCTTCAGAGCCTCATAGGACGGTCGCCATGGCTTTACCAGGTGAAAGTGCGTCTTTGAACTTTTTGCGGGGTAAAGCTGGTTTGGCGCCATTCCATGGATTATAGAATTGCCAGACGGTGTGGCAGAGCGGTTCTAGGCGCTTCAGTCCGGAACCGCGCGACCTCTACGGTCGCAGGTTCGAATCCTACCTCGGGCATCGATGTGTGTGATGTCCTTAGGTTAGTTAGGTTTAAGTAGTTCTAAGTTCTAGTGGACTGATGACCTCATATGTTAAGTCCCATAGTGCTCAGAGCCATTTGAACCATTTTATTTTATAATTTTAGAGTGCGTTCTGAAATTGGAGCACAGCGATCGGCATAAAATGCTAAAAATCAAACAAAAACAGTCTAGATCGCGTTTTATGTTTTTTTTATTTGTTAGCAGCTGGCTTCGGGCCTTTCCTCAGAACATCTTCAGGCATTTCCCCGCCATTATGGCTGCTGGTGGCGGGGAAAAGCCTTAAGAGGATCTGAGGGAAAGGCCTAAATCGGTTGCTAAGAAATAAAAAATCTGAAAACGCAATCCAGACTGTTTTTATTTGATTTTTAACCCCATGGATTGCCGTTTTGTTTCCGGTTCGAAACGAAGAATTCGTGTTTCATTGCCTGTGACGATGTTTGAAAATAACTGTCACGCTCGGCCTAGAATTGCGAAAACAATTCCGCACAGGTGGTCCTTGTTGCTATTTATGGTCTTCTGTTGGGCGGTGAGGAACCCAGCGGGACCACACTTTTGAGTTCCCTAACTGGTGGACGAGTGTGTCAGTACTACGAACAGAGACGTCCATTTGTGCAGTAAGCAGTTTGATTGTGATCCGCCAATCACTACGAACGCGTGTCCGCACGTTCTAACATTGGAGGAATCACAGATGTATGCAGCCTCCTGGAACGCGGAAGATCGGCCGGGTTTGCGGGACCTTGTTATGATGACAGACGCATCGCCCAAGGACGAACCGTGTTTTTATTCACTGCCAGGTCTCCGTAGACATTCTGCAAGAGCCTATGAATATCTACTATACTCTGGTTTCCCACCAAAACAAACTGATTGATAGCTCTCTCCTTGGAACGCACCTTTGTAACAGACGCACTTTGATGGCTGCATATAGGGCCGCCACCTATCGGATCACTGAAATATGGGGGCTGAAGCGGGAATATTCCACGATGTCGCACAACTAATTCTGCATTTGCTCAGCCGAAATATGCCTCCGAAAAAAGTGCTGCAATACTTACTGAACACCTCTCATACAATTATCCTGCAAAGGATAAAAGAGATTGGTAACATGACTTTCGTGCGACCAATTCTAGAACATTAAGCAAGTGAATCGGATCTATACCAGATTTGGTTAACAAGGTATAATGTAATGTATATAAAGAGGAGCAGCACGAATGGTCGGAGGTTTGTTTGACCCACAGGAGAGTATAATGAAAACGCTTGAACACTGAACTGACAGACACTCGAGCGCAGACGCCAAGTATTCCGCAAGAACCTGTTTACAGTGTTTGAAAAACGTAGAACGGTCCCTGTGGTGACCGTGAAGACAAGATGAGACTAATTCCGGCGCGTACACAGGCATTTGATCTGTCACTCTCCCTACGCTCTAGAAGCGAATAGAACGGGGGCAAACCTTAATATGTGATAAATGGAAAGACCCCTTTGCCATACACGTCACAGTGGTTTGCGAGGTGTAGACGTAGATGTAAAATATAATACACGAGCACATATTTCACCTAACGAGATAATAAAGAACCAAACTGTTTAGTAGGATTTTGACCATTTTTGAAAGAAATCCATATGTCTTAAAAAAAGAGGAACATAGTACAAATGAACTTATTGTTCTAAGAAGTTAAACATTCCACGAAGAAGGGAAGCAGCCAGATACTTACTGCTTTATTTACATTTTCAATGGACATATAATAATTTGTCCCTTCCCATGTTTACCGGCGTTTTTTGGAATTTTTTAAACGTCAACAAACATTACATGACAATATTCCCGAAGACAAGTGACTAAATTTGAAGTGAAACAAATGTTGACTCAATATTTCAGTGGGTAAAGTGAAATAATGCCTCCTGTTCCCATTTAGTACCTTAATTTGTTGAAAATTTTGTTTGATAAATCTACTCGTACACAAAATGTTCCGAATTCCCCCGTTATTTCGGAGACCTGATACAAAAGAACTCTGAATTCGGTATAATCGCGTAGTTTAGGCCAAAGTTTTTTGATGAGGTTGTAAAGTAAGTGCTAGAAGTGCGAAGTTCTCTCCGATTTGAAACTAGTGTCCCCTGTTCCAGTTCGCAGCTTTCTGGACAGTAGTTCACACGAATCCAATCCTACATTGGTCACACTGCTTTCCTTTGAGCAGCCAAACAAACAGAACACAACACAAGAAACACAATTTTCACGGGAAAGTAGTCATGCAAGCTACTTTTCGTAGAAACATTACTGTGAATCATTTTAACTAATAATAGACAGACCAAATGAATTTCTCTAGTTTAGTACAAGACCGACCTTAAAAACGAATGGCTAAATGTGTTCTCATAGGTGAAGTTTTTTCCCCAGATGCTTACACCGACACACCACAATATGAGCTTTTTCCTCTTCACTTTTCAGCACATCTAGTATGCTCGTCAAAACGTATGTTACGAAGGTAAACCAATTTTTCCGCTGAATGTACGCGCCAGCTGGTCATCAAAATAATTAAACAGTACATCATTGGAAGCTAGGATGCTCGCACCGCAAATGCTGCAGGTCCTCCATAATACAATAATTCATATGACGCCCAATGACATTCACTTCTCTTCGCTGCATCAGTGAAACATTTAGGTTGTAACAAATGAGTACCGACAGAATCTTTCATTTTAACAAATAGCACACTGCTGTGAAACGAGGAATTTTACATTTCGAGGAGCTTCTTAACAGATGTCAAGTTAAACATCCACGTGATTACTGGAAGGTCAAAGGTCATAACAAATTCTGGCTGCCAATTCGTTAACTTTGCCTTATGCTCCTGTGTTTTTTGAGTGAGCGTTCAGGATAATTTCGCCATTCTGGATTCGAAGAAGTTATTGTTATCTTGCTCAGCTTTTGATGTGGATTTATTTTCTTTAAGAGCTGTAGGTGATGGTCAGGTTCATCGGCTTTCTGCAGTTAAGGAATACCTCAATCGCATACGTGCCTTGATTCTCAGGTTCTGTGACATGTCATGCTCATAACGGCAGTGGGTTACGATACAGTTGATGATTCTGAGAAAAAGAGGTTTTTTTAAATCCATATGCTGTCCTGCATTGATTACTCATCACTGATGCAGGTCTGTAGTTTTGTGGGTCATTCTTTATGGCATTCTTTAGTTGTCACGCCTGCTGGAGCTAATAATGAGATGTTAATTGAAAGTGAAAAGTACGAGTTTATTTGATAATGGCTACAGTAATTAAATATTGATTGATTAATTTAAATTAAATACACTACATGTCAGGAATCTGCATACATTACAGTTACTTTCCTATGAAAATTATTTCTGTTGATTTGGGTCACGGATAACTCAATTTCATTTTTGCAGAATACAACGGTCATAATTATACACTAAGGTGAGAAAAGTTATGGGATACCTCCTGATAATGTGTCACATCTCCTTTTACCCCACGTACTGAAGCAACTCGATATGGCGCGGACTAAACAAGTCGTTAGAAGTCCCCTGCTGAAATAATGAGCCATGCTGCCTCTATAGCCGTCCATAATTGCGAAAGAGTTGCCGCTGCAGGATTTTTGTGTGTCAACTAACCACTCGATTATGTCCCATACATGTTTGATGAGATTCATGTCGGGCCATGTGGGTGGCCAAATCATTATGTCGAATGTTCCAGGATGTTCTTGATACCAGACGCGAAATTTGTGGCACGGTGGCATCATCCATTAAAATGGTCTCCAGGTAGCCGAACATATCCATTAGTAGTCAATGTGAACACGCTCCACGCCATTTTGGAGACACCACCAGCTTGCACAGTACGTTGTTGACAACATGAATCCATGGCTTCGTCGGGTTTGCTCCACACTCGAAACCAACCATTAGTTGTAACCAACTGTAATCGGGACGGCTCCGAGCAGACCATTTTTTTTCTGTCGTGTAAGGTCCAACCGACATGGTCACGAGAGGCGCTGCAGGTAAGTCGTGCTGTTAGGAAAGATACTCACATTGGTCGTTTGCTGCCATAGCTCATTAATGACAAATTTCCCCGCATTAGCCTAACGGATACTTTAACCGTACGTCCTGCATTGTTTTCTGCGGTTATGCACACAGTGTTGCTTGTCTATTAGCGTGACAACTCTACGCAACCGTCGCTATTCTAGGTAGTTAAGTGAAGGCCGTCATCCACTGCGTTTCTTGACACTGTGCATCTTGGAATACTGAACTCCCTAATGATTTCCGAAACTAAATGTCTCATGCGTTTAGCTCCAGCTACATCTCCACGTGCAAAATATGTTCATTCCCATCGTGCGGCCTTAATCATGTCGGAAACCTGTTCACCTGAACCAGCTGAGTACAAATGGTACCTCCCCAAACGTCCTGCCCTCTTACACCTTTTATACTACCTTAATCTGTATGTGTGCATACCGCTATCTCACGACTTTTGTCACCTCAGTGTACTCAATTCACGAACTTACTAAAAATGAAGTTTCTTCAGTAATTAGTTAAGTAAGTTACTCAGACTTCAGTAAGGTCTGAGGGGACACTGCCGGCATTGTTCTCCAAACATCTGCAGAAACAGGGCTGATGGACGCTATTCGCATGCGATTGTCAGGACACTCAGAGATAGCCTGGCGGCAGCCACAGGAAGCACGTCTGCGGCATCAGAAAAAGTTGCACTGGCTCAGCGTCGCCTCATACGAACCCTGTCATAATTGAGTTCCTAGCTGATGCCCATAACAAAAGCAAAATCATAACATTGACACTGTAGTCCACCAAGTTTACAGCAGACCATCTTGTGCTTTTAGTCCTACCATTATACTCCAGTACTATTTTCAATATATTCCCCTGAATATACCACTCTGTGAATGTCCATTATGTCAACAATTCGTTTGCAGAATAAAAAATCTTTCTCGGTAGGATGGTTCATTATGAATTTAGGGACTAAACAGCAACGTCATCAGTCCCTCGTTCCATTGGTAATTAATCCAGAATTAGTTACGCCTGCGAAGTTCCTTTTCTGACGACGAAAATACGTAATGGTATAATCGAAGCATTGAGGGCAATACTGATGTTAGAGCAGAGAACGAACTTATGAAGGAGCAACCTACTTTGATTCCGTAAGAACTCGTTGTGGTTCAAATGGTTCAAATGGCTCTGAGCACTACGGGACTTAGCTTCTGAGGTCATGTGTCCCCTAGAACTTAGAACTACTTAAACTAACCAAAGGACATCACACACATCCATGCCCGAGGCAGGAATAGAACCTGCGACCGTAGCGGCCGCGCGGTTGCGGACTATACCGCTTAGAACCGCTAGGCCACCCCGGCCGGCAAGAAATCGTTGTGGACAGAGACCGTAGACTATAAGGAAGGAGAAGCACGCATCAGTTAGTCGCTAACCCATTAGTTTTTATTATCCTTGCAAATCTAGATTTCGGCTATAAATAGTCATCTTCAGCTCATTTGAGTTAAAATATCATTAGGGAGGCAAAGAGTATGTGGTACTCAAATCGCATAGGTAATTCACAGGACAAAAGTGAAACCATATGGTCTGTTGTGAAAGAAGTGTCTGGTCAAAAGCATAAGGTCGACGATATAAAGTTAGTTAGCAGTAAAAATGTTTTCGTTACTGAAAAATCAGATATATCTACACTTTTAACAATAATTTTCTGAACATTGCTGAAGAAAAAAAAAACTTACTTTCTACAGGAAATCATATAACTCTCATGGAAAATTCCTTTCCGAGACTGAGGTCTGAAACACTCCTCTGTGATACTGACAAGGGGGAGACTGAACCAATAACTAACTAACTGTAGACTAAGCACTCTCATGGATACGATGGAGTGCCTTGTAGAATATTAAGTTACTGTGCTGCGCATGTTATCGCTGTACTTAGTCATAGTTGTAATGTTACCTTTAAGAATGGTCAGTTTTCTGAACGACTGAAGTGCTCGGTAGTGAAGCCGCTTTATAAAAAAAGAGAAAGGGATAATGCAGACAATTTTAGACCTATTTCTATGCCACAAGTGCTTGCTAAAATTACTGAAGATTCTGTATATGTATACACTACTGGCCATTAAAATTGCTACACCACGAAGATGACGTGCTACAGAAGCGAAATTTAACCGTCAGGAAGATGATGCTGTGATATCAAAATGATTAGCTTTTCAGAGCATTCACACAAGGTTCGCGCCGGTGACGACACCTACAACGTGCTGACATGAGGAAAGTTTCCAACCGATTTCTCATACACAAACAGCACCCCACCGGCGTTGCCTGGTGAAACGTTCTTGTGATGCCTCGTGAAAGGAGAAGAAATGCGTACCATAATGTTTCCGACTTTGATAAAGGTCGGATTGTAGCCTATAGCGATTGCGGTTTATCGTATCGCGACATTGCTGCTCGCGTTGGTCGAGATCCAATGACTGTTAGCAGAATATGGAATCGGTGGGTTCAGTAGGGTAATACGGAACGCCGTGCTGGATCCCAACGGCGTAGTAGCACTGGCTGTCGAGATGACAGGCATCTTACCCGCATGACTGTAACGGATCGTGCAGCCACGTCTCGATTCCTGAGTCAACAGATGGTGACGCTTGCAAGACAGCAACCATCTGCACGAACAGATCGAAGACGTTTGCAGCATCATGGGCTATCAGCTCGGAGACCACGGCTACGGTTACCCTTGACGCTCCATCACAGACAGGAGCGCCTGCGATGGTGTACTCCTGGACGTCGGAAGTTTCTTCTCGGACGGCTGCGACGTCGGCCCACGTTTCCAATCTGCGGTCAGCTGCAGTGGAAACTTCAAACTTGAATGCAAGTTCTGTGATTTGATGTAGCGACGGGTCCTCCAACTCTAAGGCATCGTGGCGGAAAGCCGTGTCTGGGGCTGCTTGGAACAGGTGGTCCCGGACCATGTCATCTGCGTAAGATTCCCGGGATATGCGGGTCACAAAGTTGCACTTCCGAGCGAGACCTTGGAGATCAGCAGCCCATTGTCGGTAAGTCTGATCGGGTTCCTTTCGACTCTGGTGAAATTCCACTCTTGCTGCCATGACGTGATATCTGCGGCGATAGTAGGAGGTGAGACACTCACATATGGCGGTGAAGGTAAGACTGTCAGGGTCACGTGGCTGTAGTTTCGTCAGGAGCACGTACGTACGGGAGACATTCCAAGAAAGAAAATAGGCTCTCTGATCATTTTTCTGGGATACCTGATGAATCCGGAAATGTTGACGAATCCTCTTTTAGTGTGTTTCCCAATCTTCAGCGTCTTCATCGAATGCCGGGAACTCTGGCGGTGTCGGTGGACGGTGAAGACATTGAATTTCGGCAATCAGTTGCTGCTACAGTATCTCGAACTGTTGAAAAAGTTGATTCAGTACCTGCTGCACTGGTAGATTCTGCTGTTGCAGTTGTGGTTGTGCTTGTTGTTGTTGTGGTTCCATCTTCTTTGGGTTGTCGAATCCAGACACCTGTGGCCCTTTGGTTAAATTGTCTGGCAGATGGCAAGTTTGCGAAAAACAAAGTGAACATAACATATAATAACGTTAATAATAATATCTGGAACTAAATTAACAACCCATAAATGGTGTACGCTACACAGTTGCGATTTAGGTAGAATAATGTTTATTCAGAAAGCAAACTAATAGCGAAAGTTGTATTTAGAGTTACTGTAACACTCGAGAGCATATCCATTTGACACAGTTAGATCATTCACAATCTCATCGCGAAACACAATAGTCCACCCCGATATTTACACGAAAAGTTGAGCTCACTCCAGGAGCACGGCAGGTCACCGCTCAGATACTAAGTCCCGCAATACCACACAACGCGAAATTTTCAAAGTCGTTTTGCTTCCTAGCTGCCTAAAGACCGACTGCCCGCATTCGCGTCTCCATCCGAACTGTTCCCTTTGGTGTCTCCAGCCGAACTGCCCCCTGCCCGTTTCCAACCACGTTTCCCCCGCCCAATATCCTCGCTCAACTGATTAGGGCAGTTACCTTTCCTGAAGCCGTCCATCTGATTGCCTACAGCTTAATCTACATTATTTTACATTTTACCACGTTTAAATAATCAAAGTTTGGCCACAGTCACGTTCTAAATAAAGTAATAATAATGTTCACTGTTGAATTCATTTACATAAAACCAATACAATATCCTTCTTAGCTCTGAATGTCACGGCCAATAGCCTTGCACAAATGGGATTTCTGATGAATAAATAAGGAAAAAAAGTAACTACAGTGCACTAAACTTTACAACAAATATCCTGTTACCTAATGATTCAATAAGGTTTACGCTGTCATCGTTCAGTGTGTTTTGTGTGGAGGAAATGATGATCTGATGCTTAAATCAAAATACTGATAATTTAAATTTACTGTATCTTTTAAAAAAATAAAGTTACAGAGTAGATATTTACAGCGTTTGTCATTTTAATGAAATGTCGATCTTTAAGATAGTCAAATACGCTCATATTTCAGCATAGAGGTCTTTGTTTCAAAACTTGTTAATTTCACTTTAACAGTAAGTCCTAAACTATTATAGATATGATCAATATTCAAGTTTTATTGAGACTGGAAATTTATGGAAGATGGTACATTAACATTACTGTGCCCTACTACAGAATTAAATATTTTTCATAAATGTTTCCACTATGGCCGATCTTATTTCCACGATATTTAACAATGCTACGTGTCCTTCGCCACAACGGCTTCTACTATGTTTCCCTATGACGTAGGTTCTCGCCTGTCTCATTCTCACTCTACAGCACTTAGAAATCAATAGACAATAAACGTCTGTGAGTTCCCCAGCTCGTGGTGATCCGCGCCCTTTGTGGCACACGGTCCTGAACGTCAGAGTTAGTTTCACAATTGCTGAAAGCTGACTCTTACGGCCATATATTTACATGAGTGGGAAATGCTCGTTAGCTCACAATGTTGACCATAAAATATTGCTCCAGAAGTTGGACCATTATGGAATACGGGGAGTAGCTCTGACCTCGTTCACCTCTTACTTTAACAACAGACAGCAGAAGGTTATTATTCACAGCGTTGGGAATGGCTGTGATGTGGGGTGTGAGTGGGGCACGGTGAAATGGGAGGTGATCCAGGGATCATTACTGAGTCCATTCCAGTTTCCTATTTATATAAATGATATACCCTGTGGTATTACAGGTAATTCTAAATTATTTCTGTTTGCTGATGACACCAACTTGGTAGTAAAGGATGTTGTGTGCAACATTGGCTCTTTTTCAAATAGTGCAGTTCATGACATAAGTTGATCGCTTGAAGAAAATAAACTAACGCTAAATCACAGCAAGACTCAGTTTTTACTGTTTGTAACACAAAGTACAACAAAACTCGAAGTTTTAAATTCACACAATGGGCGTATGACTATTGAAACTGAACAGGTCACATTTCTAGAGGTTCACATGGATTGTAAACTGTCGTGGCCTCATTCAGGACCTTGTTGAAAGACATAATTCTGCCATTTTTCCAGATGCACCCAACGACATGCGGAATTGACCGCTCAGGATTGGCATATGCCTTTAACCAGACAATAGTCGGAGACGTGTTTGGAGGCAACCCCGTGAGGCTGAAGGCTTAGACACACTTTCTAGATAAAGTAGCAAGGTGAAAGTTCCCTGATATTTTGGGGTGGCACTATGTGGGGCCGACGTATACTGTTGATGGTCATGGAAGGCGCCATAACGACTGTACGATACGTGAATGCCATCCTCCGACAGGTACTGCAATCAAATCGGCACTATATTGGCGAGGCATTCGTCTTCATGTACGAAAATTCGAGCCCCCATTGTGCACATCTTGTGAATGACTTCATTCAGGATAACGACATCACCCGACTAGAGTGGCCAGCATGTTATCTAGACATGAAAGCTATCGAACATGCCTGAGATATATCCAAACGGGCTGTTTACGAATGACGTGATCCACCAACCACTCTGAGGGATCTACGCCGAATCACTGTCGAGAAGTGGGACAATCTGGACCAACAGTGCCTTGATGAACTTGTGGATAGTATGCCACGACGAATACACGCATACATCAATGCAAGAGGACGTGCTACTGGGTATTAGAGGTACCGGTGTGTACAGCAATCTGGACCACCACCTCTGAAGGTCTCGCTGTATGGCGGCACAACATGCAATGTGTGATTTTCATGAATAATAAAAAGGGAGGAAATGATGTTTATATTGAGCTCTGTTCCAATTTTCTGTACAGGTTGCAGAACTCCTGGAGCCGAGGTGATTCAAAACATTCCTTTTATGTGTGTATAGAATTTACTGTCGTTTCTTATTAACAATATCAGCTTATTCCCAAGAATTAGCAACTTTCACCCAGTTAACACTAGGCAGGAATCCAATTTCTATCTGGATCGCACTTCCTTAATTGCTGGGCAAAAGGTGTGCTGTATACTGCTGCATCTGGTTTCAATATGTTACCACAAGAATACAAAAATATTAGCATTAATCAGGCACTTTGAAATACAAACTGAAGAGTTTTCTCATGGGTCGCTCTTCTATTCTGCTGACGAGTTCCTTGAATAATTAAGCTGATTCCTTTGTTACATTGTTGGTTGCGTTTACTTAAACTTATGGTTTGACTTTTTTTGTGTTCATAAACATTTTATTTTATCTGTTGTAATTTCATGTAGCGACGCGTTCCATGATCTTGGAGATTTGCTCCTCTATTTAGTCCTACAGAGTAAATAAATAAACGAATTCAACAGACTCTCTGCAGAACATGTCACCAAATGTTCTGACAGGTGTATTCACAGGAGAAAACTGAGGCGGTTGTTTGCAGTTGTAAGGAATAATGAAAAATAATGGAATTGCGATTGATTGCTGAGTGCCTCTCCTTCTTTATGGAGAAGAGTATGTATTGGGCCAGTACACAGATCGGAACAGGCGAGAAGAATGTAGAAGAGGGTATCAGTGATCATAAGTCAGTGGTTGCATCAATGACTACAAGTGTAATAAGAAATGCCAAGAAAGGAAGGAAAATATATTTGCTTAACAAGAGTGATAGGGCACAAATCGCAGAATATCTGAGTGACCACCATCAAACGTTCATTTCTGAGGAAGAGGATGTGGAACAAAAATGGAAAAAATTCAGAAACATCGTCCAGTACGCCTCAGATAAGTTCGTACCGACTAAGGTCCAAAGCGAGGGGAAAGATCCACCGTGGTATAACAATCATGTACGAAAGGTACTACGGAAACAAAGAAAGCTTCATCATAGGTTTAAGAGTAGTCGAATCATAGCTGATAAGGAAAAGCTGAACGAAGCGAAAAAGAGCGTAAAGAGAGCAATGAGAGAAGCATTCAACGAATTCGAACATAACACATTGGCAAACAATCTAAACAAGAACCCTAAAAAGTTTTGGTCATATGTAAAATCGGTAAGCGGATCTAAATCCCCTATTCAGTCACTCGTTGACCACGATGGCACCGAAACAGAGGACGACCGAAGAAAGGCAGAAATACTGAATTCAGTGTTCCGAAACTGTTTCACTGCGGAAAATCGTAACACGGTCCCTGACTTCAGCCGTCGCACGGACGCCAAAATGGAAAATATTGAAATAAACGATATCGGAATTGAAAAACAACTGCTATCACTTAGTAGCGGAAAAGCATCCGGACCAGACGAGATACCCTTAAGATTCTACAGTGATTATGCTAAAGAACTTGCCCCCTTTCTATCAGCAATTTATCGTAGATCGCTGGAAGAACGTAAAGTACCTAGCGACTGGAAGAAAGCGCAGGTCGTTCCCATTTTCAAGAAGGGTCATAAATCAGATGCGAATAATTATAGGCCTATTTCGCTTACGTCAATCTGTTGTAGAATAATGGAACATGTTTTGTGTTCTCGTATTATGACGTTCTTAGATAATACAAATCTCCTTCATCATAACCAACATGGATTCCGCAAACAGAGATCATGTGAAACTCAGCTCGCCCTATTTGCCCAAGAAATTCACAGTGCCGTAGACACTGGCGAGCAGATTGATGCCGTATTCCTGGACTTCAGGAAGGCATTTGATACGGTTCCGCACTTACGTTTAGTGAAAAAAATACGAGCTTACGGAATATCGGACCAGGTTTGTGATTGGATTCAGGATTTCCTAGAAGAAAGAACACAACATGTCATTCTTAACGGTTCAAAATCTGCAGATGTAGAGGTAATTTCGGGAGTACCGCAGGGAAGCGTGATAGGACCTTTATTGTTTACAATATACATAAATGACTTAGTTGACAACATCGGTAGCTCCGTGAGGCTATTTGCAGATGACACGGTTGTCTACAAGAAAGTAGCAACATCAGAAGACTCGTACGTACTCCAGGAGGACCTGCAGAGGATTAATGCATGGTGCGACAGCTGGCAGCTTTCCCTAAACGTAGATAAATGTAATATAATGCGCATACATAGGGGCAGAAATCCATTCCAGTACGATTATGCCATAGGTGGTAAATCATTGGAAGCGGTAACGACCGTAAAATACTTAGGAGTTACTATCCGGAGCGATCTGAAGTGGAATGATCACATAAAACAAATAGTGGGAAAAGCAGGCGCCAGGTTGAGATTCATAGGAAGAATTCTAAGAAAATGTGACTCATCGACGAAAGAAGTAGCTTACAAAACGCTTGTTCGTCCGATTCTTGAGTATTGCTCATCAGTATGGGACCCTTACCAGGTTGGATTAATAGAAGAGATAGACATGATCCAGCGAAAAGCAGCGCGATTCGTCATGGGGACATTTAGTCAGCGCGAGAGCGTTACGGAGATGCTGAACAAGCTCCAGTGGCGGACACTTCAAGAAAGGCGTTACACAATACGGAGAGGTTTATTATCGAAATTACGAGAGAGCACATTCCGGGAAGAGATGGGCAACATATTACTACCGCCCACATATATCTCGCGTAATGATCACAACGAAAAGATCCGAGAAATTAGAGCAAATACGGAGACTTACAAGCAGTCGTTCTTCCCACGCACAATTCGTGAATGGAACAGGAAAGGGGGGATCAGATAGTGGTACAATAAGTACCCTCCGCCACACACCGTAAGGTGGCTCGCGGAGTATAGATGTAGATATAGATGTAGGTTCTCCCATAGCTTATCCAATGACGATAAAAGCCCCACGCCACATCCGACCCCTGCCAAAGACGTCGACAGTTACAGAGCAGAGAATGAGTTCTGTTCGTCGGATTCCGAACAGTGAAAGTGAAAAGGCTACAGGAGTATATACAAGGCAGGGCCCCTGCAACTCCTATTTTGGCACAACGTTTCCGCCCTGCAGGTTGCCGCACCCCACTCTTGCAGGCGCTCCTACTTCGGAGACAGTTACACTTCTCACCAGTACTTCCTACATTTGTATATGATACTGATTGTAAACAATCTATTTACATTCTCAGTGCTAACAAGCACCGCCAGGAGCCGCTACCATCGCACAAAGGCAACGCGCTCAGTAGCAACGACGACGCTGCTATCACGGACTACCTTACGTCTGCGAGTCGTGGATCACTTGATCCTCGAGATATTCCTCCGCCGCGTTGTGTTTAAGCCGTGGCGCACGCTCCAGCAGGGGTTCAACCAACACTGTCTCCCAGACAATGAGATCCTTCCCCATATTTCTCCAGGGATCCTCTCTCCTTTTCCCTCTGCATCCATCCCCATCCCTTTCATCTTGTAACCACTGCCCTACACACACAACACACTACCCCTCACCATATGTCCTTCTCACCGACTATATTTCGCACTATCCACCTCAGTTTCCCTTTTATTGTTACTGTTTTACCAACTTTTGCAAGAAGTCATACATCGTGCATATAAAATTTCCATTGTATATCTCACCTTTAAAAAGTTGTCAGATTCAGTGTAAATGTCTCCACCATGTGCTTCATGCTTTCTGTCTCATTTTATTTTTTCGATTGGCTGGAGAGCGTGTACCGCTGACAGCCCACCCCCAACCCATAAGCGGCGCGGTGAATGAAATAATAAGGCAAAAAGCCTCCAGCGGGCAGTTGCAATCGCAGATTCGTTCCAGGCCTTTCGCACCAGTCACCTACGGTGTCCCATCTGTTGGAGCACAGTCAACTCTACACCACTCTGCATTGCATCCCATCGCTCCGCTCCGCTGCCCATAATCTATCAGCACCCTCCCTGTGACTCACTCTATGATTTACTTGTGCAGTTGAGATTCCGTCACGACCTACATCACGACCTACGTGACTATGCAAATCACGATAAACTCATGGCGTTGCTACTGCAGAGAGTCGAATGATTACTGCAATTAGTTATAGAAAGAAGTTTTACAGTAATGAAGTTAGTTAAAATGTAAAAGACTGTTGGGGACTAGGAGTTGTATGTGTGCTACATTTTGTTGCGCAGCTCAGTGATATGGGACCATGGCGCAATTGGGTCGGTAGAGAGCCGAGTTAAGCAACACAAAGGACATCACTGTGTCACCAACCAGCGGAGGACGTGACAAGAATCAGGTCGCCGCACGCAAGAGTCTCGTCGATGAGGGCGGTAATCGAGTTAGATACACAAGCCGAGCAAATCCAGAATATTCCGAGGACCTACTGGGGGGGGGGGGGGGGGGAGGGGAAGAACATCAGACATCAGTGGAAATAAACCGTATTTAATAACTGGCAGTCAGCTTGTCATCGACCATCGGGAGGCAGTATAGTGACGCAGAGCCTGTGTCCCTCAGCGCCGTCACCAGTTCAGAGTCGTAACTGGCATCGCAGTCATCGTAACAGTCACCGTTGTAATGCAGGTCGTCGCCTAGAAGGCGCCAGAGTGACGCCGCCGCTGTAGTTGTCACCGTCACTACTGCCGTACACTATCAGCAGGCAGCCGCCTATAATGGGAGTCATCGGCTGGGTGCTTTGTAGTAATGCACTGACACCATCATTCAGAGACACTGATTCCACAAACACGACGACTGGAGCCAGAGCCGGGGACCTGGCTTGCCGACGCCAGAAAATCACAGACTGTGACGGCCGCTGATACAGTACGGGGCACCTACCTGTCGCCGGCCGCTGCTGCCACGACCCCTGGCCGCGATTACAACAGAGGGCCGAGGCTCGTGCTTCCAGCTACCACGGTGCGATCCAGGAAGTCCGAAACACTGTTGCCGAGGCAGCAGATTCCAGCGCACACATGTGAGCGTCTGCTGGCTGCCTCCGCCGCCTCCGAGAGTCTTACAAGTAGGAGCGGACCACCCCTATGGTGCCAACCAAGAATGCTGATAAAAAAATTTGTTATTCTGTCATCAGGAACCATCTGTGGACATATCGCACCATTCTCTTGCACATGCCCAGCAGAGAACCCACATCCGAATCTGGTGACGGGCAATGGAGACCCGTGACTGTTTACACTATGTTCACATTGTTTAAGGTCGATAATTCCTGTTATCACCATCTTCTGTGGAACTTATTACACCTGTAGCGTTTGATTAGTAATTAAAACGTCCTTGATTCCGCGTTATAACCTCGCCATTACTTAAATTTTGAACAAAAACCATCTGCAATGGTGGCCGAACACTTCAGTCGTTAGAAGGTACCCTCATTTTGCCAACTGCCTTGTCAAAGAGGAATGGAGAGCAGACAGAGATTTAGGGCACTCTCTTGCCATTGGGACAGGAAACTGCCACTAACACACGAGAGATTGAGCAGTGACCAATGGCAGGAGGATGCAGAAGGCAATGAAAACCACAGCGTTAAAGACACATAAGGTGTATCCCTAGGACCTGTAGCTTGTAACTGAAAAGTGTTGTGATGATCTCTGCATTGTGCGGAATCCCCGCACTCCAATCGCGTACTGATATTGTCGACGCCGTAGAGGTGCTACTGTCACAACTCTCGCAGTGGAGTTGAGACACGATGCGCGATGACGTAGTTCCCCGTTGGTGAACGGGAGACAGAGATACGAACTCGTACGATGGATGCTTCTTCTGATTTAAGATTGAATGATTCATTGCCCGGATATGCAATAGTTGTTAAATCTTATCTCATCCGTATCGTACACACCACCAAATGCGAGGAAATGTAATTATCAGTCTTCTCGTACGTTGTTGGCTCGTTGTTATGGAGTTGTTGAACCTGTATGATGTGAGATCCACAGATACTTTCTGATCACGTCTGAGTGAACCTACGCCGCAGTGTTAAAAAAATGTTCAAAAGTTATCTTTTCAATTAATGAAGTAGGTATTTTGATATTCAGATTAAATTTGTCCCTGCTGAACAGTCGTTGGTTAACTATCATTGATTAAATCACTTAGTAATGTAGTCCACGCTTGATATTTCACTTGGAACGAACAGTTTATTGTTCCTTGGCTACTAAATACTTTATAACTTTCGCACCACACTCACACGCAGTTGGTTGCTAAAGTCAGTTCTATTAAAATTAAGTTTCTTGACAATTACGACAACTTGACTCTTCAGCGTAATTGTATTATCTTCGTGAAGTCATGTAATTGTGTCCTACTCGAGACAAATTGAGTGTAGTTCTTTGATGTACTATCCACTCTTATTTTAGTTCCAACTATTTGAAAGTCCAGTCCAATATTCACTAGTTTCGTCAATAAAGTTCAATTAACCCGTTATGCACGGTTAAACGCGTCTATCATTTCCTGTCTCTGCTTAGAAAATCAGTTTCCGAAGTTCGTGAATCACGTCACGCAAGAAACACTTCCGATCGCAAAACAATCTCGTCGCGTGCCGTACTATCAATAACTAAGACAAGAATTGTTCTCGCACGTCTTTACAGGACGAAAGGGAGCAAGCGACTTCTGCGAAAGAGTATTGTAGGCGCATTGAATTTATTCGTTGCGCTTACAACTCTCTTCCACATAAAAGTTATCTCTGACTAACATCGCCTTGAACTTAGCTTTCAGGATATTAATTGCTATTATCACTTGCATATTTGTCCATTAATTAAATCTGAGGTTTCTTCCTCCTCTTTTCATAACAAAAACTCTCAGTAATGTATAATGTTGTTGTTATCAAAACGTCTTGGTGTTAGCTTATCGGAAAAGATGTCGTATTTGCCAAGATAACTCTTCCTTACTTCTTATTACGATATTCTGTCTTAATTGACTTTAAGGGGGTCGTTGGGGTGTTATAATTGGTAAAAGATTTTGGACTAGTTCCCCATTCGGATCTCGGCGAGGAGACTGCCAAGGGGGAGGTGACCATGAGAAGAAAATTATATAACCAACGAAAAGATTACGTTCTATGAAACGGTGTATGGAACGTCAGAAGTTTCAGACGAGTATAGGATAACATCAACAGCAGCAAGCAAATGCTGTAACGGAAATGGGATTCGTTGTGAATAAGAAGGTAGGACAGTGAGTGAGTTACTGTGAACAGTTCAATGAAAGGGTTGTTCTCATCAGAACCGACAGCAAACCAACGCCAACAACAATTGTTCAGTTAGCTATGCGAGACGTCGCAAGCAGAAGATGAAGAGATAAAGCAGATGAGGATATTGATCTTGTCATTCAGTAAGTATGAAAATGTAGTAGTGACGAGGGATTGGAATGTGGTTGTAGGGAAAGGAGTAGAACAAAGGGTTAAGGGAGAATATGGGCTTGTTAGTAGGAACGAGAGAGGGGAGAGACTTACTGAATTCTGCAATAAATTTCAGACGGCAATAGCGAATAACCTGTTCAAGAATCACGTAACGGGGAGGAGATATACGTGGAAAAAGCCTGGAGATACTGTAAGATTTCAGCGATATTGCATCATGGTCAGGCACAGATTCCGAAATCATATAAGGAATTGTAAGGCTTTCGCAGGATTAGATATAGACTCAGATCAGAATTTGGTAACGATGAAGAGTGGGTTGAAGTATAAGAGACTAGTCAGGAATAATCAATGCACGAAGAACTCTGAGGCTATGGATACTGCCATAATCCATAGCTCAGGAGGCAGTTCAGTTGGAGAGGACTGGACATCTTTAAAAAACTGATAGTCACTGAAGCTGGAAAGAAAAACATCGTTAAGAAGAAGGTAGCTGCGAAGAAACCGTGGGTAATACAAGAAACACTTGAGCTTATCGACGAGAAGAGGAAGAATAAAAATGTTCAAGGAAGATCAGGAATACAGAAACCATGGGTAACACAAGAAATACTTCAGCTGATAGACGAAAAAATGACGTACAATAATGTT
The DNA here is from genome assembly GCF_023864345.2 of Schistocerca serialis cubense. Lineage (NCBI taxonomy): Eukaryota > Metazoa > Arthropoda > Insecta > Orthoptera > Acrididae > Schistocerca > Schistocerca serialis. The sequence goes on from NC_064641.1 coordinate 296,267,393, forward strand.
CAGGGAAGTTCAGGAATACAGAAACCATGGGTAACACATGAAATACTTCAGCTGATCGACGAAAAGAGGAAGTACAAAAATGTTCAGGAAATTCGAGAATACAGAAATACAAGTCACTTGGAAATGAAATAATTAGGAAGTGCGTGGAAGATGAGGTGAAATGGCTACCTGAAACCGAATGAAATGATTGTTGGGAGGAATTATCAGCATATAGGAAACTCAAAAAAATTTTCGGTGAAATTAAATGCAAAGGCGGTAACATTAAGAATTCCATGTCAATTCAACTGTTAAACCCAGGGAAGAGATCGGATAGGTCGAAAAAGTACATTGAGTGTCTCCATGAGGGGGGGGGGGGGGGAGGACTTATCTGATGATGCGGTAGAAAAAGGAAGTGAAGCCGATAGGGAGGAGATAGGGGATGCGGTATTAGAATCAGAATTTAGAACATCTTTTGAGGACTTAAAATCAAATAAGGCAGAAGGGATAGATAGTATTCCATCGTAATTTCTAAAATGATTGGGGAAAGTGGCAGCAGAACATTATTATATGTAAATTGAAGGGGAACACTGCTGTCAGCTACAGCGGGACAGTACTTGGCATCAGCGGCGACGAGTGAAAATGTGTACCGGATCGAGATTCGAACCTGCGATTTCCTGCTCACTAGGCAGGTGCGTTAACCACTCCGCTACTTGAGACACAGCGTTACAATAACTGTGCGGACCAGCCGAATGGCTGATGCACATCCCCAGCAAGCTCTACCTATATGCAGTCTCTGTCCATTGACCTCATACTCGCTACAGGAGGGCTGACATATTTGTGCATCCGCTATGAAGAAGATGGGTCCATTTCCTAGATAGGTGTATCAGTTACATGAATGCGTGGTGTCTTTTCTCTCGGACATGTCTCATACATTGTACACATCAAGGTAAATAATGGTTATTTTATTTGAATTCGTGGTGTCTATTCTCTCGGATATATCTCATACAGTGTACACTTCAACATCAATAGTTGTTATTTTATTTGGATGCGTGGTGTCTGTTCTCTCGGACATATATGATAGAAGGAACACCATGAATTCATATAAACGTAAACATCATTCACGTTGATGTATTCTACGTATGAGACTGACGACATTTCATCAGACTTTCGTAAAAACGTCATCCATGCAATTCCGAAGACAGCAGCAGCCAACAAGTGCGAGAATTATCACACAATCAGTTTTACAGCTCATGCATCCGAGTTGATGGCGAGAATAATATACAGAAGTTTGGAAAAAGATCAGGATCTGTTAGATGGCAGTCAGTTTCACTTTAGGAAAGGTAAAGGCACCAGAGCGATAATTATGACGTTTCGATTGAAAATGGAAGCGTGACTGAAGAAAAATCAAGACTGATCATAGGATTTGTTAACAAAGAAAAAGCGTTTGGTACGTAAAATGCACCAAAATGGGGGAACATACGAGGGTGAAACCAGGAACGAAGTACACACATTGAAAAACGGTGTAAGACAGGGACGGGACGCAGTCTTTGACCCCTGCTGTTCAGTCTACGTCTAAGAACCAATGGCGGAAATAAAAGAGAGCATATCATTGATAATATTCGTTGATGAGATTACTATCCTCAGAGAAAGTGAAGAAAAATTACAGGATTTCTTGAGTGGAATGAACAGTCTAATGCGCACAGAATATGGATTGAGAATGAATCGAAGGAAGATGAAAGTAGAGGGAAGTAGCAGAGACGAGAACAGGAGAAATTTAACATCAGGACTGATGGACACAAGGTTAACGAATTTTGCATTCTAGGCAGCAAATAACCCATGATGGACGGAGCAAGGAGAACATAAAAAGCTAACCACTAACCAGAACAGAAAAAAGGGCATTCCTGACGCAGAGAAGTCTATTGATATCGAAACAAACAGCAAATTGTATTGTAGCACAACATGGATTGCGGGAAAACCGAAACAGAAGAGACTCGAATTTGAGATGTGACGTTGCAGAATAATATTGAAAATTATGTACACACGTAACGTAAGGAAACAGGAAGTCCTGCAGAGAATCAGAGAGAAATGGAATGTAAGAAAAAGAGTGACAGGAAAGGACATGATGATAGGAGATAGAGAGTAACTTACTTGGAACTAAAGGGAGTTGAGGAAGGTGAAAACAGTAGAGGAAGAGAGAGATGTGATATATATAGCGAACAATTAAGGACATACCTTTACAAGTGCTACTCTGAGATGAAAAGGTTAGCACAGGAGAAGCATTTATTGGCGGCCATGTAGAACTTTACTCTTCGCTGGTGTGACTGAAGTCAATCAATGCTTGCTATACAGACTATCGTCGAACGTACGTACATAAAAACTAAACGTGACGGTTCTACCCATCAACACATATCCGCCCGGCTATTGCGCCGTCTAACGCGCTGCTTCCCGAGCAGCAAGGTGTTCCGGTCCCCGGCACAAATTCGCCCCGCGGGTTAGCGTCGAGATCTGGTGTGCCGGCCACCCTGTGACTGGTTTTTAATGCGGGCTAGTTCCCCTTATTCCCCTTATTCCGCCTCAGTTACACTATGTCGGCGATTGCTGCGCAAACACTGTCTCCACATACGCGTACACCATGATTATTTTACCACGCAAACATTTGGGTTACACTCTCTGGTATGAGACGTTCCCAGGGGGGGTACACTAGGGGCCGAAGAGCACCATAATCCAGGGGCTCGGAGTGGGGCGGTGGTGGGGTGGGTGGACTGCTGTGGCCTGTGTCGGCCAAAGTGGTCGAGCGGTTAAAGGCGCTACAGTCTGGAACCGCACGACCGCTACGGTCGCAGGTTCGAATCCTGCCTCGGGCATCGATGTGTGCGATGTCCTTAGGTTAGTTAGGTTTAAGTAGTTCTAAGTTCTAGGGGACTTATGACCACAGCAGTTGAGTCCCATAGTGCTCAGAGCCATTTGAACCATTTAGCTGTGGCCTGTTGTAGGGTTGTAAACCACTGAGAGCTACTGCGGGACGAAGCCTCTCCGTCGTTTCTAGGTCCGCGGTTCAATACACAATACAAACACACCCATCAACAAGGGCGCAACGATTTGAAAATCCAGCTGCCACCAGGGGTGCCGGGAGAAAGCGCAACTGGAGCTAACGCCTCGGCCGCTGCAAGAACTGCGGGCGCTGCGGCACTTGATGGGCGGCCTCGTGCTACAGCGAGACTTGGTTGGCAGCAGGGAAAGAGTCAACTTCGACTGCGGAGACGGAGATAGGATGAGGCAGCTCGGCGGCCAGAGAGAAGAGATCATCGGCTATGCCGAAGGCCGTCGAAAATCGGTCTCTTGGGGTCGGTAAGGATTTTAGTGAGAAACCACTAACGACAAATGGATTTGTGAATCTTGTGGGCCCAGACAACTTTAACCGTTGGTTCGGTGGTGTGTTTAGCCCCCGATATCTCCTGTTCTTTCAACAGGTGGTTAATCGTCGACGTCTTCACCTGTGCTGCTATTTTGTGGGATGTCTCTGCGGAATATACTTTCGCCGCTAGTGACAAATGGGGAGAAGTGTTGTTGCCGTGGTCAGTTAGATATCCAACTTATGGGTTGTGTGAAGGCGAGCAGCCACTAATGGGCTTAAGTCTACGCTACGTGCAGGGATGAGCTTGAGGAGCTGTGAGAGCTGCGAGTAGTTCGCTTAACCATGCGTTGTTGATTCCCGAAACGCGAGAGTAACCGTTAGCGGCGTGAAACGCCGATTGGTAGTGGTGTCAGACTGGGGTGATGACGTACTAATACAGCTGCAGCTTGGCCAGTGTTTCTGTTTTAGGGTCAAACGTTGGAATGGTTCTAGTTCATTGCACTTTATTCGAGAATTTTTTTGCGCATCTTAAGAATCAAGGAGTTATAAAACAGTTTCAATAAACTCACTGGAGCCAACCGACGAAACAACAGAAAACTATTCTAGGGTAATAAGGACCATGTCACTAGTTGTAGTTTTGGAACAGTTGCTCATTCTATAGTTTGGAAACATGCTTCGGTGTGAATTCCTTTGTCGTCATAATGATAAATCACCAGAAATGGTCGTATATTTATAACTAAGAGTACCGGTTCCCTATTATTATCAAATTTTCTGAGTGAATGGCCTCCTTCTACTCTGAAAGTTGATGGACTAAGAATGGCAAAGGGGAGTATTAACCCAATACGCCAGCCCTATGTAACGCGACAGCCTATTGCAAAGGGGAGAGACACTTTATTCAGTTACAAACACTCGACCGCGGACGCACAGACGGCGGCTAAGATCGCGTCGTATTCGTGTTGACAGCTGAAATCAGCTTGACAGGAGCACATGGAGGGCCATTTCACGCTGTTCTCCATAGACTCGGTTGACTCTGAATTTCCATCGGCCGCTAAGGTGAGCGCGTAACAGTGAAAACCCGTCCATTGGGAAGCTCAACGGCTGCTCGTTTCTCATGGCCGCTTTTCAAGTCCATTGCAAAATTAATAAAACTTAACCCATATAACATCCATAAACAAACTTAACCCATATAACATCCATAACCAAAATCTTTGAAATACATGTACGAAGGCCACGAAAACAACCCTTCTTACATAATCATTCTAAGACACATTGCTGTGTCTAAACAATAGAAACGTCACACCACATTATTCTGATTTTACCAATATTTCTAAATTCTCGTACGTAGACATCGAAGACTATACGATTTGCATGTATGATTCTCAGTAGCTTATTTCGTGTGGTCTGATGACACTTTTATGTAAACCTAACACTTTGTTAAAGAATGAGTATAAAAGATGGGTAGCGTTCGTTGCAATACGTAATTTTGAGTAGGCATCAGGCACCATGTCGAATTATACTACGACCTCCAGAATATCGTGTATTCAAATAAATACTATACATTGATTGTGGTGTATATTGTTTTGCATACAGTTACCATAGTGATATGTTCTGTTAGTTGCTGTCAATGAATGTAGCTCGTGTAGAGGAACGTCCAGAAAATATTTTTTTTGTAAAATTACATTTAAACAATGACGCCGGATATGCTCAAAATATAATTTACCTTGATTTGTAATTGAAAAATTACATAAATCTTCCAATATAATTTTAATGACATTCTAGTGAATAAATTATTTGTATTGTGGAATATGCAGTTTGAAACTTATTTCCAGTAAATATCGATTGTCGAATACAGCAATGTAAACTAATGTATACAGACTAACATCTGCAAATATTGTCCTAGCTCTATCACCATTGCGTATTAAGTTAAAGAGTGCGACGGGACATCAGCACAACACAATTTGTGTTTAATTTTGTGATATTTCATGTGTGACATGGTGATTTGCTTCCTCTCTGATTCTACGCAGAATCTCCTGTTTCCTTACCTTACAATTGTATATAATTTTCAATATTATTCTGTAGCATCACATCTCAAATTCGAGTATCTTCTGTTTCGGTTTTCTCGCAGTCCATGTTTCACTACCATACAATGCGGTGTTTGTTTCGATGTCAGTAGACTTCTCTGCGTCAGGAATGTGCTTTTCGTCTGTTCTAGTTCGCTTTTTATGTTCTCCTTGCTCCGTCCATCATTCGAGAGGTTATTTGCTGCCTAGAAAGCAGAATTCCTTAACTTCGTGTCCATCAGTCATAATGTTAAGTTTCTCCTGTTCTCGTCTCTGCTACTTCCCTTTACTTTCATCTTCCTTCGATTCATTCTCAATCCATATTCTGTACACATTAGTCTGTTAATTCCACTCAAGAATTCCTGTAATTTTACTTCACTTTCTCTGAGGATAGTAATCTCATCAACGAATGTGATCAATGATATGCTCTCTTTTATTTCCGCCATTGCTTCTTAGACGTAGACTGAACAGCAGGGGTCAAAGACTGCGTCCCGTCCCTGTCTTACGCCGTTTTTCAATGTGTGTACTTCGTTCTTGGTTTTTCCCTCGTATTTTCCCCTATGTTGCCTCATTTTACGTACCAAACGCTTTTTATTTGTTGACAAATCCTATGATCAGTCTCTATTTTCCTTCAGTCACGCTTCGACTTTCAACCGGAACGTCATAAATATCGCTCTGGTGCCTTTACCTTTCCTAAAGTGAAACTGACTGCCATCTAACAGATCCTGATCTTTTTTCCATGTCGTCATCAACTGGGATGCATGTGCTGTAAAGCTGATTGCGTGATAATTATTCTCGCACTTGTCGGCTGTTGGTATCTTCGGAACTACTTGGATGACGTTTTTCCGAAAATGTGATGAGAAGTCGTCGGACTCATTCGTTGTGCACACGAACGAGAATAATGTTTTATTTTATATGAATGCGTGGTGTCTGTTCTATCAGACATGTCCAAGAGAACAGACACCCATGCATTCATATAACTGATACACCTGTCTAGGAAATTGAGCCATCTTCTTCATAGCGGATGCACAAATATGTCAGCCCTCCTGTAGCGAGCATAGGGTCAATAAACACGGACTGCGTGTAGGTGCCGCTCTGTGGGTATGTGCATCAGCCGTTTGGTGTGTCGGAATAGACCGCGCAGTTACGACAACGCTGTGTCCCAAATGGCGTTGCGTTTCGAGCACCGAGCTTGAAGGTTCTTGTTTATTACACTTGCCACAGCGTCGCTTGTGTGGAGTTTTCCTCGATAGTGTTGTTCTGCCGAGTTAGTCGTAGCGCCACCGCTCCGCCTTTATTGTCTGTTTGTGTCCGTCTACTTGCAGCGGCGTCTGCCGCTAAGCTATGAATACCATGGTTTCCACGTGTATTCCACGAAAAGGTGCTGTGAGCTTTACTTTCGATAAGACAGCGCGACACGTGCAGCCTGGGTCTCTATAAATCCACGATTGGCTTGTCGATACAGTTCATGTGAACTGTGATCAGGTCCACACCACTTATTTTGTTGCTGACAAGTACGTGCCTTTACGTGAAATTTATGGATCCTCTTCACGTTGAAAGATTACTGCCGCGACATGGTTCTCAAGTCCCGTTTAGGCATTGTGATAATTCCGTTAGTATGGTGTCAATCGCAGATTGCAGAAATCGAATATACCATTGTTCGAGTGTTCAACCTCTCACCGGACGTTGATGACAACTTTCTGAAAGACATATTGACTCCTTATGGTAACGTGAAAAACGTCCGTCGTGAACGCTGGTCTACGTTTGTGGAATCAGTGTCTCTGAATGATGGTGTCAGTGCATTACTACAAAGCACCCAGCCGATGACTCCCATTACAGGCGGCTGCCTGCTCATGGTGTCCGGCAATAGTGACAGTGACGACTACAGCGGCGGCGTCACTCTGGTGCCTTCTAGGCGACGACCTGCATTGCGACGCTGACTATTACGATGACTGCTATGTCAGATACGACTCTAAACTGGTGACGGCGCTGAGGGATACAGGCTCTGCGTCACTACAATGCCTCAAGATGGTCGATGATGACGAGCTGGCTGCCGGTTCGTAAATAAGGTTTCTTGCCACTGATGTTTGCGGTTCATCCTCCCCATTAGGTCATTGGAATATTCTGGTTTTGCTCGCTTGGTGTATCTGAACAAATTACCGCCCACGATGTACAGACTATGGCGTGTGGCGATATGCTTCTTGTCATGTCCTTTGTGTTGCTTAACTCGGTGTTCTTCCCACCCAACTGCGCCATGGTACCATATGGCTGAGCTGCGCAACAAAATGTAACACACATACAATACCTGGTCCCCACAGGCCTTTACATTTCAATCGACTTCATTATTTAAAACTTCTTTCTTTAACTAATTGCTGTAATCATTCGACCCTCTGCAGTAGCAACGCCAACAGTTAATCGTGATTTCGATCGTGTCACAGGTCGTGATGTAGGTCGTGACGGAATCTCTGCTCCACAATTGCATCATAGACTGAGTCACAGGGAGGGTGCTGATAGCTTCTGGGCAGCGATGGGATGCAATGCTGCGTGGTGCAGAGTTGACTGTGCTCCAACAGATGGGACGCCGTAGGCGACCGGCGCGAGAGACCTGGAACGAATCCGCGATTGCAACTGCCCGCCTGAGGTTTCTTGTCTTATTATTTCATCCCCCGCGCCACTTATGGGCTGGGGGTGGGCTGTCGGTGCTACAGGCAACCCACTCTCCAGCCAATCCAAAATATAAAATTAAATGAGATCAAAAACGCAAAACACATAGTGGAGATATCTACACTCAGTTCACAGTTTTTCAAAGGTGAAATGTCAAATGGAAATTTTCAGATTCACGATATATGACTTCTTGACAAAGTTGGTAAAACAGTAATAATAAAAGGGAAACTCAGGTGGATAGTGCAAAATACAGTCGATGAGAAAGACAGTTTGAGGGGTAGTGTGTTGTGTGCTTAGGGCAGGGGTTGCATGATGAAAGGAATGGGGATGAATGAAGAGGGAAAAGGAGAGAGGATTCCCGGAGAAATATAGGGGAGGATCCCGTTGTCTGGGAGAGAGAAATCCTGCTAGAGAATACGCCACGGCTTAAGCACACCGTGGTGGAGGAATATCTCGATGATCAAGTGATCCACGACCCGCGGACGTAAGGTAGTCCGTGACAGCAGCGTCGTCGTTGCTGCTGAGCGCGTTGCCTGTGTGCGATGATAGCGGCTCCTGGCGGTGCTTGTTAGGACTGAGCCTGTAAACAGAATGTTTACAGTCAGTATCAAATACAAATGTAGGAAGTACTGGCGATAAGTGTAACTGTTTGTCTCCGAAGTTGGAGCGCCTGCGAAAGTGGGGTGTGGCAACCCGCAGGGCGGAAATGTTGTGCCAAAATAGGAGTTGCAGGGGCACTTCCTTGTATGTATTCCTGTAGCCTTCTCACTTTCACTGTTCTGAATCCGCCGAACAGAACTCAGTCTCTGCTCTGTAACTGTCTACGTCTTTGGCAGATGTCGGATGTGGCGTGGTGCTTTTCCCGCCGATGGATGAGCTATGGGAGACCCGTCACCTGTTCCGATCTGTGTACTGGCCCAATACATACCCTTCTCCCTAAAGGAAAGGCCCACAGCAATCAATCGCAATTCCATTATTTGTCATTATTCTTTACAACTGCAATCAACCACCTCAATTTCCTTCTGTCTATACACGTCTCAGAATATATGGTGACACGTACTGCCGCGAGTCTGCTGAATTTATTATTTTTTTTATTTATTTACTCGTCTAGTTCCGTAGGACCAAATTGAGGAGCAAATCTCCAAGATAATTAAACGTGTCACTACATGAAATTTCAGCAGAAAAGAATTAACAGATAAAATTTTATATTTATTAATCCAAAAAAGTCAAACCATAAGCTTAAGTAAACGCAACCAACAACATAACAAAGGAATCAGCTTAAATTTTCAAGGAACTCGTCGACAGAATAGAAGGAGTGACCCATGAAGAAACTATTCAATTTTGATTTAAAGCGCCTGATTACTGATAAGATTTTTGAATCCTTGTGGTAGCATATTGAAATCAGATGCAGCAGTATACAGCACACCTCCGTGCACAAGAGTTAAGTAAGTGCGATCCAAATGAAATTTGAGTTCTGCCTAGTGTTAACTGAGTGAAATTTACTAATTCTTGGGAATAAACAGATATTGTTAACAAGAAACGACAGTAAAGGATATACACACCTCAAAAAAAAGTTTTGCATCACCTCGGTTTCGAAAATTCCCGAACCTGTACAGAAAATTGGAATAGAGATCAACATAAGCATCATTTTGGCCCTTTTTATTGCTCATGAAAACCACACATTGCATGTTATGCCACCATACAGCGAGACCTTCAGAGGTGGAGGTCCAGATTGCTGTACACACCGGAACCTCTAATACCCAGTAGCACGCCCTCTTTCATTGATGCATGATGCATGCGTGTATTCGTGGTGGCATACTATCTACAAGTTCATCAAGGCACTGTTCGCCCAGATTGTCCCACTTCTCGACAGCGATTCGGCGTAGATCCCTCAGAGTGGTTGGTGGGTCACGTCATTCGTAAACAGCCCGTTTGGATATATCCCAGGCATGTTCGATAGGGTTCATGTCTGGATAACATGCTGGCCACTCTAGTCGAGCGATGTCGTTATCCTGAAGGAAGTCTTTCACAAGATGTGCACAATGGGGGCTCGAATTTTCGTACATGAAGACGAATGCCTCGCCAATATAGAGCCGATTTGGTTGCGCTACCTGTCGGAGGTAGGCATTCACGTATCGTACAGTCGTTACGGTGCCTTCCGTGAACACCAGCAGTATACGTCGACCCCACAGAGGAGTATTTCAGACCTCAGTCTCGGAAAGGAATTTTCCATGAGAGTTATATGATTTCCTGTAGAAAGTAAGTTTCTTTTTGTTGAGCAATGTTCAGAAAATGATTGTCAAAACTGTAGATATATCTGATTTTTCAGCAACGGAAACATTTTTACTGCTAACTGACTTTATATCGTCGACCTTATGCTGCTGACCAGATACTTCCTTCACAACAGACCATATGGTTTCAGTTTTGTTCTGTAAATTACCTGTGCTATTTGCGTACCGCATACTCTTTGCCTCCCTAATAAGATTTTAACTCAAATGAGCTGAAGATGACTATTTATAGCCGAAATCAAGTTTTGCAAGGATAATAAAAACCAATGTGCTTTCGACTGACGGATGTGTGCCTCTCGTTCCTTATAGTCTACGGTCTCTGTCGACAACGATTTCTTACGGAATCAAAGTACGTTGCTCCTTCATAAGTTGTTCTCTGCTCTGACATCAGTATTGCCTTCAGTGCTTCGATCATACCATTATTTTCGTCGTCAGAAATGGTACTGCGCAGGTGTAGCTAATTCTCGATTAATTACCAATGTATCGAGGGACTGATGACTTTACTATTTAGTGCCTGAATTCATAATGAAACAACCTACCGAGAAATAATTCTGATTCTGCAAACGAATTGTTGGCGTATTGGAAATGCACTGAGTGGTACAGTCAGGGGAATATATTGAAAACAGTACTGGAGTATAATGGCAGGACTAAAAGCACAAGATGGTCTATTGTAAACTTGGTGGACTACAGTGTCCATATTATGATTTCGCTTTTGCTATGGGCATCAGCTAGGAATTCAATTATGACAGGGTTCGTATAGGTGACATTGAGCCCAGTGCAGCTTCTGCTGATGCCGCAGACGCGGTTCTTGTTGCTGCCATCACGCTGGCTGGCTGAGGAGGAAATGGCGATAGAAGGAAATCATCCATGATGTGGCTGCGGATGCTGGCGGCGGATATGTTCTGGAGGTGGAACTGGCATGTGCCACGCCTTTCACTACGAGAACAGCGACTTGCCATTGTTTCCAGAGCGCGTAGTCCAACAAAGTTGTTCCGTCCCGAAGCAGCTGACAACGCTGGGGAAAAAGCAGTGATATATTCTGCACCACACAAACATCCAGCAGTGTCTCAGGTTGGAGACGGAACTTGTTAGTCTTATCTCCGGAATCTGAAGCAGCGTCCCCGGCTGAAGGACTACATTTATTTAAACACAGAACAGAAAGTTCTCGCTACGTGTGATTTCGAAGAAAATTGGTGGTATATGCCAGTTCCACCTCCAGACCGTATCCGTCACTAGGATCCGTAGCCACATCATGGATGATTTCCTTCAATCGCCATTTCCTCCTCAGCCAGCCATTAGAACCCTTCAAATCGTAGACTTCCACTTGGTGTACCCTTGGAGGCTGTTTGCATCCAGTTAAACAGTTAAAGAATGTAACTTAAATAATCAGATGGCCTGTACTTCTCCTCACTCACTCGCGCGTTATTAGCCTTGGCGTACTTGTACATGTACTGGAAAAGTCCGCCACAAATCGCACATTGTAAGAGGGGCAGCATGCCAACCTTGGTCAGCAGTGTTTATTCCTAAGTCACTGGGAATCGTTGTTTTCATAACGAACCATCGAGCGTTTGATGTGACGTGCAATGCCTTGTTTTGAACAAACTGAAGTTCTTGGAGACCGGTAGAAGCGGCATGGTGCAGGCATGCAACATGACTAGTCGTATTATCGAGCTATAAAGTAAGAGACCGTTTTCGCTGTTTAGGAAAGACCTTCTGTTTACTAAAGCATATATAAGGCAAGTAGTACACTGTGTTATTTGTTTGCCGTTTCAGTTATATATTTCTTAAAAGTAAGAAGTTTATCCAGGTGAGCTTCAAGATATTTGGCAGAATCAGTTCAAGGAATACCTGTCCATGAAATAACTTCATTGAGCAGCAGCAGTGGGGTATGTAAATACTTTTTCTTGTATGAAACGTAGCATAACTTTTGCCGACGTTTATCTTGATGTTCTGGAGTTGTCATGAATGTTCGGCCAGCTGTTGTCGTAGAAGCATAGAGGTATATAACTGCCCTGTATTTAGCATCATTGTAACCACTTGTAATTGCTTCCAGCATACAACTACCGTGAATTCAGCATAGTTATAACGTTTGTAATTCCTTCCATTGCAAGTTGTTGTCGGTGAGCAATGTCCAAGTATATAACTGCTCTGGATTGAGCATCATTGTAACCACTTGTAATTGCTCCCGGTATGTAGCTACCCTGGGTTTAGCATCGTTATAACTTCTTTAATTGCTTCCATTAGCCGCAGCTACTATAATAGACGAATTGCGAACCGTTTATGTGAGAGAACTGATTTTCCGTTGTATGTTTTACAGAGCCGAGGAATTATGTCCCATTCAGCTACTTTGTCACCTCAGTGTAATACATTCACGAACTTACTAAAAATAAAGTTTCGTTAGTAGCTAATTAAGTAAGTTCCTTAGACTTCTGAAAGGTCTCTGGGGACACTGCCAGTATAGTTCTCTACACATTTGCAGAAACATGGCTGATGGACGCTATTCGTATGCGATTGTCAGGACACTCAGAGATAGCGTGGCGAGAGCTACAGGAAGCGCGTCTGTGGCATCAGCAAAAGTTGTACTGGACTCAATGTCGCCTCATACCCCGTCATAATTGAATTCCAAGCTAATGCTCATAGCAGAAGCAAAATCATAACATGGACACTGCAATTCACCATGTTTACAATAGACCATCTTGTGCTTTTAGTCCTACCAATATACTCCAGTACTGTTTTCGATATATTTACAACTTAATGAGCAATTCAATTTTCGGAAAAACCGTGAAGAACATGTGAGAACATAACAGAATTCACTTTCTATATCGGTGGGATGTCCAATGTGGAGCAAGAGATTACATTGCCAAGCCAATTTTCAAATGCACCACTATCTTCGAAAAAGGAGAAGTAATTGTGGAGATGGGCCGATCGGAGTGGCACAGTGGTTCTAGGTGCTACAGTCTGGAACCGTGCGACCGCTACGTCCGCAGCTTCCAATCCTGCCTCGGGCATGGATGTGTGTGGTATCCTTAGGTTAGCTAGGTTTAAGTAGTCCTAAGTTCTAGTGGAATGAGGACCGTAGCAGATAAGTCCCATAGTGCTCAGAGCCATTTGAACCATTTTTTTAATTGTGGAGATGAGAAATTTGTCAGTACAGTTCACGATGGCTGCCTGTATCATTATGCGTGTTGTGGACGTTTCCAAATTTCTCACGTCCTGCTTTCACTATGACTCTGCAAAGTCAAACTTCTCCCACCCCATGCTACTGTTGATGGCTACAGACGATTTTATTTACTGGGTGAAAGGCTGCGATTCAAACGAAGGAACTAGCTACAGTCACGAAGAATTCGACACGTCTGCATATGTGGTCGATAATTCTTCCAAAATAACGCCGCAAAATAATGAAGATATCGGTGTAATGAAAAACGAGGCGAATGGTTCACAGATTGTAGACTTTGTAGGGTTCAGATCTAAAATCTTTGCATCCCGCAAAGATGCAGATGCCAACCAAATGCAAGTTATGGGTGTGGGCCGTGCGGCCTCAGAGGCTCTCACGATCGAAGATAGTGTTAATGAACAATAGCAACATGTTAGGGTAAGAGAATAAGGTGTTGTAGAAAATGTTCATAATGAAATATTAGCTAATTTGTTATATCATTATTATTGTTTCCAAACTCTTCCACATTGGAGTTACTGTTTATAACAAACGAGAAATGCTCCCCCATGATTCACAAATCTCGAATGAAGAGGGCCATGCAATTGTAATTACTAGAAAGGATGATAATGGAGAGGAGTGGTAGTTTTAATGTTATCGGTCCATTCGGTTTAATGTGCAGCCATTGTTTCAGGGGTTTCCCGCCATTGCTATATCACGTGACCGGTATCGAGATACGTCATGGCCTCGCACAATTGCTACAAACACACGGGTAGTGCGGGGGCTGGATGTTCCTCTGAATGATCTTCAGTATCACTCCCACAATTACCTAAAGTGCGTGAGAAGTCTCCTGGTTGACCTTGGAGAATTCCCGGTGGTTTCCTTTGACGAGGGGAGTGGGGGTGATTTTGATTATAAGTCGCCCAGTGTGTAACACGACACCAGCAGTATAACCTAATTCGCCTCTCGTCTACTACAGAAAGATGCCGTTGCCAATGGCCATTTTATTTTGCTACAACATTTACAAAAGCAGTTTTAAATGCAGTTACCAGTTTCAACCAGCCAGTGATTGTAATTAGACTGCTTGTAAATAAAAACGAAGAGGCATGAAGAGTGATTAAAGAATCTTTGAAACCTATGAAATATCTATCTCTGTAACGATAAAACTAACGGTGTCTGTTGCGGTGTCACAATAAATCTAGAACACAGATGGTAGAGATCAGCCATATCGTCTGTGGGTGAAGAGCAGTTGGCACGTGTTGGTGAAGTAGGACAGAGGCACTGATGAGTGGTGACACGGCAGACCTTCACTGCTTTAGATGACACTGTTGTTCTGCGGGAATTCCGTGGACTTGGAGCTTGGTGAGTACCGGTGCCGTATTTAATTACGTGATGAACAATGCATTTGTGAGACGGCAGTGCATACAGAATCTGCTTTGAAGAGCATTAATTCAGGAAAGCGTAAAGAGTAATCGAATTATGGAGGAGTGCACATGCAGATAATTTAGGCAAAGGTAGGCACCGACTCCATAAGGCTGAATCAAGGGGTCCTCGCTTTCGAGGATTTTAAATCCCGCCTCCTACAGCAAACTTCATCTTCTCTCGAAGCGGCGCTGCCCGGCGCCTATTTTCGCGACATTACGCTTGGAGCGGTTGGAGATGGGATCTTCCTTCTCGTGACACGCAGTAGACCGGAACTCGGTACACTATTGGCCTCCTCTATCGGTTGTGGTGATAACAGTTTTTCTCCTCGAATCGCTGAAACGAGATGTAGTATGTGTACATGTTCATCTAACAGGTTCCCTTCAGGCCACTGTGTGAAGAACAGGTAAGTTATATATTATTTTGTATTTTCCTGGAGTTGGAAGGGCTTATGAGTCATTACTTTCAGCTGTCTCGCAGATCACCTTAAAATTGTGGAAGCACTGGCAAGCGTTGGTCATATTTTACCAGATATATGTTGTGTTTGTTTCCTGCTGCAGGCACCGACACACCCACTTTCATGTAGTTTCGTAACGAGCCCGGTGAACATATGTGTTTCTGGACAATTACCGTATTCCATCTTGGGAAACAGGTTCTGGCTCACTTTCGACGTTTCCGCAACGAGGTATATTTGGTGTTTCGGAACATGTACCTATTTCTAAGTGCATGTGCCCCTCGTGGAGGATCAGTTACCAGTAGTTTACCCGTCTGGTGTTTGTACTGTACAATTTTTCTAGAGATTTTTGAATTTGTGGAAACTGAGTGAAATCTTGTATTGCTTCACTATATCAGTAACTGCATGATTCGCTTCGTGATCTCCTTCATGGGGAATGAATTGTACACGTCATTCGGGAGGAAACAATTAGTCAGTCTAGCGTGCCTACTGCTAGATTGTTAAGTAACAGAAACTGAATGTGACTGTCTAAGTTAAGACCGGCTGCACCCCTGAGAGCTAAACTGTCACTCGGTGTGTCCCTGTTTGGATTAACCTAGGACGTGTGGTTTATTAAAACTGTGCCCGAGCGAGCAGTGGCTTTTGGCAGGCAGTGATTTATTAACATTTAATGATCTTGTTATTTGTGTTCTTTCATGTCGTAGCAAGCCTTCAAGCCTGTTCAACGTTTTAGCTTCTGGAGGAAGTCGAGAAGGTTCTCAACATCCAATTAGATCAGTTTCAGTAAAAAGCTTTAAAGACGAATATTTATCTTTAGAAGACATTCTTGTCCATTTATGAGACGATGAGCCATAATACTATTTCAGAACACACTCAATGATAATCTGTTCTTTACGTCGAATAGTAATCCCTGTGTTCTCGCTTTAGGTTAAGAGTCAGCTTGGGACTAGCATAGTGGGTGCACGAGCGTGTCTCCTAATTCATGGCAACCATTATTTATACGCCGGTGTTTTCTTTCCCAGTACGGAAAGACCAGTTATATATGTTCCGGAGGTAATCTGAAGCCTGCTTGTTTCAGATATAAGCTGAATGCCTTAACCACCAGTCGGCAAGGTAAGCTAAGGTGGCTCTGATATGTCGGCCGTGTATATGAAGTGTGGCTGTATGTACACGGCGAATTCTTAGGGCACTCCAGTGGATTGCAAGGGAGAAAGAACGCAAAAAGCCAATAATGAGGATATGACTGGCTGTGCGATTTTTTAATTTCAGTAGGTCACCAATACGTCACACGGAATCGAATATATTTTCTTCTCTAATGAACTGAAAATGAAGAAGAAAAATTTGTTCAGTATTATGAAGTACGACATTGTAATCGGACTGGAGGCACCTTATGTTGATATTTTCCATCCTATTTACTTTTACACTCAACCATTAATGTTCGTACGTTGTGAACGGCTTAAACTGTATCAAAACATGAATATCATATCAGTATTCACAAGTGAGACCTATTCCTCTATAAGCTCTTGTTCTGTATACGGATCTGAGAATGACTGATACAGGTGAAGCCTGTAAAATAGTGCACTATTAATGCCACTCGGTTCTGAAGTAGATTAAAATGGTCCAGAAGTTCAAATGGAATAAGAGTAAAGTTGAGGAGCTTGTCGTAACCGGAATAATTGACATGAAAGTCACAATAAATATTGTAAAGGATTAGGTGTCATTAAATACTTTCATCTGCTCAGTGGCTGAAGGTGCTGGTAGAGAGTAGCGATGTCGTTGGATTTCAGGAATAAGAGTGTTTGTGAGGTTTACACGGCTCACGATAGAAAAAAGTAAGTAAGATAAACAGGCCACATCAGGAAAAGAAACAAACAGTGTACTTTCAGGTGATGTGAACTTAAATGGTTTCTGCTCGCATGTTTCTCATACCTTCAGCTGTTATTCATTAGTGGACACTGGTGTTTGCACGGTTTCGTGGTGGGTAGGAGATGAGAAAAATTAACAAACACTGTGTGTGTGTGTGTGTGTGTAAGTGTGTGTGATCGAGTGAGTGAGTGTGTGTGTGTGTGTGTGTGTGGGTGAGAGAGAGAGAGAAAAAAAGAAAGAGAAAGAGAGAAAGACAGGAGGATTAAAAAGAGACATGTGAACGGCATAAACATTTGATTTCTACTGTGGAGACACAAAGAAATGGAGTCACTGACTGGTGCTGTTACCTGGCAGAGATGCATCGACAATACCTCCACTCAAAGAGATGTCTTGACTCAAGCGCTTGTTACACGTCCTTCAAAAGACGAAAAATATATATCGTTTGCTTCACAATTAGTCTCATGGAGATTTTGAAATATACAGTAACTCTCTGATAATTAATATGTGGATGGAAAATACAAATAAACAGGTCACGGGCTACCTAGATGAACTTAGGTGGTTCAGTATTGCTGTAGATGATTATCAGTGTTGGTAGATTACTGGAAGTCTGCAGTCTCGAAAGCAATTTCCACCAATGTGCAATCGCAAATGTAAAACTAAGTGACAGAAAGTTCTCGAACCAATAACTTCTTGTATCCTGAAAGGTTCATTAGAATACGTGCGATGTAGCAGTAATAAATTGTATTTCTCAGACGATATGAAAAATGTTAGGGTTGTCAAAGTTGCTAATGCCACATGCTAGAGGAAAAGGTGTAAACATCTTCGTTTTCAAGTTACAGATACTTTCTGTTGGGAGAATGCTAGAATTTTAATCTTCACTAACAACTATAACAAATTTGTCAATTATTTAATTTATAATTAAGATCTACTGTTTCTATACAAAAACAAAGATTCACGAAAAACTTGAAAACAAAAGCACAAAAATTCTAGGTAAAATATGTGCTCTATCTAAAAGTCACGAAACTCTTTCAAAATGTTTAGTCATGCTGGATAAAACATTACAAAATAGTAGACTTCTCAACGAATAGCAGCTTGTTTATTTAAGGATTTTAAATGAACACCCAATTAAAAATTATTTACAGAAATCACAAACTTAAATTGCTTCTTCAACCCCAGCGCGTGTCCACATTTGGTGCATGACACACTCGGCCCACTTTTCTCTCCAAATGTCTTGAAAGAACATTTTATCACCAATGAATCAAGTTGTATAGCTGAAATCTGGCGTATGCCTGGTGTTGATTTCTAGATCATTATCTGTATGGTCAACTTATCTTTTTATGGCGTCCAGTGATGAGGCTGGTCCTTACAGTTTTGCGTCCCCATGTGGTGGTTCTCTTCTTACTGTTGGGGTCAGGATATATGACGAAGAGAGAAACTCCATTTGAAGTTTCGTTGAAATAATACGGTGTTTAAATGAAGGCCCATGTTTACAGCAACCACGCTTAAGTAAGATGGCTCCTGTCACTTTTGCAGACATAGGCGACTAAAGATGTCTTTCTCAGAGTACCTTAACATGATGTGAATAGAAACAGTGGGATGCACAGGAAGGAATCTTCCAGAAACTTTCTATGCTGTCGTGTCGGAAGACCAAATGAGGTATTGTTCAAGGATTTGATGGTCTGGGTTGGTAGCGAACCAATCTATCAGAGAAATTATGAATTTCCTAGTTGGTGAAACTGCCAGCTGTTTCCTCTATCACAAAAATCGGATATGGTGTTGAATTCGTTTACTTCGAACTTTATTTGTAAGTAAGAATCGCAACTGTGTTGCTTTAATTTAAGTAAATAGCAAGCTAATTTACAATCCCATAACAGTAACCAAAATTTCAGTCTTAAACTATCCTTTAATCTTACCTGTGTTTCGGCTAATTGGAGAATTTAAGACTCCGCGTTTCGGAATTTGCGTGGTGAGTGGAAATAGAGACAGAACCCAGAAGATAATACTGCAGTAGAAGTATGTGGAAAAAGTAAATAGTCATTTACTTTGTATGCAATGTAAAATTTGTGCTTTTTCATTATTGTTGTAATTATAATAAATCTAGTGATAGATCACAAAGAAAAAAAGACCTAACAATTACTTACTTACAAATATGAACATCTCAAAACCTAAGGGAATCCAGTACACTACATTATTTTAGTCATTGAGTATATAGAGCTGGCTGCACCATCTATATGCCTGTAACGTCTATATACACAGTAACGCGAATTGTATAATGCGCTCGATTCACTCAGGTCTGAAGATGATCATAACTGACCAGAATAAATTACCTGGTTAATAAAATTTTTTTGATTCATGACAGGATTTATAATAAAACAAATATTTCCTGTATCTCTGTGAAACTTTATTCTTAATACGTTACTATTCGTAAAATTTGTTGTTTAGAAGGTAATGGTTATGTTGATGTTTCTTTTGACAAAACAAGCCCAATTAGACAAGTTTATTTCAACAGGTGAGGAGTCATTTTTTAGTCAAGCATATGTTTTTCGAAGCCTCTTCGTTACTCTGGGGTACAACTTGTATATTGAGACAGATCATTTTGAACATGATGTCAGTTACTTAATTTAATGTTAAAGTGGAAACTTTTTTGCGAGTATTTTGGATGCAGCATCGGTTATTGTGCGAACTGATGTTTGTTCTACACTGAAAACCTTTGGCAGTTATATGAAATGGGTTTTCTTTTAATATTCTTACGTTTATTATAAAGCAATTTCACAGTGACATCCTGAAAGCAGGATTCTGAGCTACTGTAAAATGGATTGAATAGAATGTTTTTCAAATTTAAAAACAAAATTGATAATTTTGGAAAGAAATATGAAAATCAAATTCATAATGGATTTTAGGTCTTGTGCTTAACTTTGTACTTACAATTTCCTTTGCGATCTAACTCATGCTTTTATAATATTAATGAGAAAATTTGATGTTTCCGCTCACCCCACTGAGAAAAGTGATTAAAACACAGATTTAATCTTTTTTTCGATTTATTGGTCTTTGGGGGGAAGATGGACACTTAAGAATCTGTTTTGGATCCAGGAGAATAAGAAACAAAATTTATGTTATTGAAATAAGTTTTATTCAACACAATTGCCAAAAATATTTCATGACCTGTGTTTTTTAATTCTTTTTTCCGAATTAAAAATAGTTGTACCTCTTATCCCACCTTTATTTACTGCCAGCAAGTGATACCGTTTACAGTTGTGGCCACCAGTCTGCAGCATCTCCCATACCTCTTTGGGGAGGGGGGGGGGGGGGGCTGGCCGGAGTGGCCATGCGGTTCTAGGCGTTACAGTCTGGAGCCGAGCGACCGCTACGGTTGCAGGTTCGAATCCTGCCTCGGGCATGGATGTGTGTGATGTCCTTAGGTTAGTTAGGTTTAATTAGTTCTAAGTTCTAGGCGACTGATGACCTCAGAAGTTAAGTCGCATAGTGCTCAGAGCCATTTGAACCATTTGGGGAGGGGTGTTCTTTTTAACATATGTGCCCATCTCTCTGCCATCTCCTCTAATTATATTTAAGCTATAATACGTACCTAACATTCGTATGAAGTATAATGTTTTTTGAAGTTTGTGAAATTATAACATTTGATATTTAAAATAGTACTATACAACTTCTTGAGACATAAGCAGAGACCCGCGCTAGGCAAGCAGAAAGAAAAAATTTTGTCAGAAGTGGGATTCGAACCCACGCCCACAGAAGTGGACTGCGACCTGAACGCAGCGCCTTAGACCGCTCGGCCATCCTGACATGATACGTAAACTAGTTGCGGTTTGTATTTCTGTCGTGTATTTGCGTCACTCTGAGGAATGTGGCATACGGAGGGGAGCTGTGAGTAACGGTACAGCCGACCTCGCAGGCGTTCCCCACCGCTTACTACTGCGCCGCTCTTGGTTTTTTTCCCTGGAAAACTTACCAGCCAATTTTTAAAATACGAGACAGTAAAACAAACGGGTAACGAGAAATTTTGGGACAAATACATTTTCTTTTTGACTGTGACGCATAACAGTAGTATTGTAAACATTAAATATTGAATAACGAGGTCGCAAGTACAATCCAGAAAAAGGATAAAATATCTTTAAGCTAGTAGTGAACAAGAAAATGTTATTATGAGAAAATTACAAGAAAAATCCTGTAAGAAAGTTTTGCGAAGTACACATAAGAATTAATTATATCTTAAGTGCTTCTGGCGTGATTGCTAGAACATATGCTTTCAGTTGTCGAGTGCTTACACTAATTAAATTTTCTTTGCGCTATTTCAACGCCTGACTGTTACCTATAGGTAAATAAGTGAGTAATAACATTAAAAATTAGGTGTCTCATACTGAACATGAGTAACTAGACTGGCCAGTAGTTTCAAGAACTGACAAAGAAATTCTGCCCAGAAAAATACTGTCATCAACCTAGCTGGAAATCTTGAAATTTATGTGCTAAATTTTATAGTGTAGAACAGTATCTTAGTATGGAAACCAGGAAAGAAAAAAGTCATACGGGGATGGAGATAGAAAGGACTGTTAAAAGAAAATTTCTGCTGTGGGGTGTAATCGAAAACTACGGAGAAATGGGAAGACACGTTATAGTACAGAGATGGGCTATAAGTGTGATGTTAAATAGAATACAGAGCCGGCTGATTTGTTTCGTTGCAAGTATGGTGTGGTCGTCTGTTATCAGATGTACAGCGATTCGTAGTATTGTATGTAATTATATGTCATTCAGGAATATGAATGTCGTTAACTGTTAATATACACTCCTGGAAATTGAAATAAGAACACCGTGAATTCATTGTCCCAGGAAGGGGAAACTTTATTGACACATTCCTGGGGTCAGATACATCACATGATCACACTGACAGAACCACAGGCACGTAGACACAGGCAACAGAGCATGCACAATGTCGGCACTAGTACAGTGTATATCCACCTTTCGCAGCAATGCAGGCTGCTATTCTCCCATGGAGACGATCGTAGAGATGCTGGATGTAGTCCTGTGGAACGGCTTGCCATGCCATTTCCACCTGGCGCCTCGGTTGGACCAGCGTTCGTGCTGGACGTGCAGACCGCGTGAGACGACGCTTCATCCAGTCCCAAACATGCTCAATGGGGGACAGATCCGGAGATCTTGCTGACCAGGGTAGTTGACTTACACCTTCTAGAGCACGTTGGGTGGCAAAAGGGATACATGCGGACGTGCATTGTCCTGTTGGAACAGCAAGTTCCCTTGCCGGTCTAGGAATGGTAGAACGATGAGTTCGATGACGGTTTGGATGTTCCGTGCACTATTCAGTGTCCCCTCGACGATCACCAGTGGTGTACGGCCAGTGTAGGAGATCGCTCCCCACACCATGATGCCGAGTGTTGGCCCTGTGTGCCTCGGTCGTATGCAGTCCTGATTGTGGCGCTCACCTGCACGGCGCAAAACACGCATACGACCATCGTTGGCACCAAGGCAGAAGCGACTCTCATCGCTGAAGACGACACGTCTCCATTCGTCCCTCCATTCACGCCTGTCGCGACACCACTGGAGGCGGGCTGCACGATGTTGGGGCGTGAGCGGAAGACGGCCTAACGGTGTGCGGGACCGTAGGCCAGCTTCATGGAGACGGTTGCGAATGGTCCTCGCCGATACCCCAGGAGCAACAGTGTCCCTAATTTGCTGGGAAGTGGCGGTGCAGTCCCCTACGGCACTGCGTAGGATCCTACGGTCTTGGCGTGCATCCGTGCGTCCCTGCGGTCCGGTCCCAGGTCGACGGGCACGTGCACCTTCCGCCGACCACTGGCGACAACATCGATGTACTGTGGAGACCTCACGCTCCACGTGTTGAGCAATTCGGCGGTACGTCCACCCGGCCTCCCGCATGCCCACTATACGCCCTCGCTCAAAGTCCGTCAACTGCACATACGGTTCACGTCCACGCTGTCGCGGCATGCTACCAGTGTTAAAGACTGCGATGGAGCTCCGTATGCCACTTCAAACTGGCTGACACTGACGATGGCGGTGCACAAACGCTGCGCAGCTAGCGCCATTCGACGGCCAACACCGCGGTTCCTGGTGTGTCCGCTGTGCCGTGCGTGTGATCATTGCTTGTACAGTCCTCTCGCAGTGTCCGGAGCAAGTATGGTGGGTCTGACACACCGGTGTCAATGTGTTCTTTTTTCCATTTGCAGGAGTGTATGTCACTTCGAACCATTGGAAACAATGTATATATTGGCATTACATTTTGTGTATCAATAAATATAATGGTTTGGCTACTATAGCAAAATAATGAAAAATAACTGAACAATTGAAAGGAAACGTCACTACACATAGCTCTCATCAGATTTCCTATTTCTCGTTAATCCCTTTGTCTGGTTGAACTGTAAAGAGGGTCGCTCTTCAACAGGTAACCCTAATCTAGCATCATTACAGCTTGATAACGAAAGAGTCTAATAGCAAAGTTTCTGTCTCACAAAATCTCGTGTAAGTCAGAAACATGTAGGAAGGTGCTATTTTTATTAATGACATTGGATATTACAAAATCAGCTTACAGAAAATGGAAACAACAGGCTGCGTGCATAACATCGAGAAAAATAATTGACTACATCAGAGTAGTGTAACTTAAGAGTGTGTTACAGTTAACAGGGTCCTGTCGCAAGTGCGTTCTAACAAAGCGCTTGCTCCAGTGCCATGCACTGCAGTCGCAACCCAGAAATCATTATGTGGTACAGTATTACACTAATCCATTCAGCTCAAAATGGTGTAAATATCAACTGATTATCTTTAGCTGTATATATTCAACACAACTAGTTTAAAATATTTAGACAAAGTCATGAACATTTTCTAAATTCCGTCTTGATTTCGATACTGGAACCAAATCAACACTAACGTAAACCCACCATGAAACCAGACGGAGACATATACTATACAAAATCCATAACATATACTGATAAAACCTACTATACTTCGTTGTCATTTTATTTTCGATAGCCGGCCGGAGTGGCCGTGCGGTTCTAGGCGCTACAGTCTGGAACCGAGCGACCGCTACGGTCGCAGATTCGAATCCTGCCTCGGGCATGGACGTGTGTGATGTCCTTACGTTAGTTAGGTTTAATTAGTTCTAAGTTTTAGGCGACTGATGACCTCGGAAGTTAAGTCGCATAGTGCTCAGAGCCATTTGAACCATTTTTATTTACGATAAATTACTTGGTGCTATAAATAAGCCGGAGGTGGGATTATTAGGTATAGTATTCCGTAAAATTCTAGTAAGATATCGTTTTGAACACTACAGTGGTGTGTCCTCTCCCACGGAATGGCAATGAAACTTTATAATTACTTGGATTACAGAAAATGAACCATTTGAGGCTAAAAATTTATTCGGCAGTTTTGGTAATTAAAGACTGTGAAAATTTGAATATTAATATCGTGTTTAATGTGAGGTCGGCCAAGGGACGATATCGATGTAGGTATTTTTATAGACTTAGTTTTTATTTCCAATCCAATACCTAGTTGCATTAAAAATTAGTATCACTAAGATGAACAAATTCATTTAAATGGAAGCGAACACTTTCACGCGCAGTTATACAGTTTCAAGGTGAAATTGACACCTAGAAGGAGCCAGTGGCTGGCAACTTAACGTTGCAGAGTGGTCCTCCCAAGAAGTTACCTAGAAAACCTGGTGCGACTTTAGCTTGACTAGTGGCAGCCTCGGGAACTGATGTTGTAAACAGCAACTAAAGTGGGCAATGGTCCTTCACTTTTAGATCGAAATGGGGAGGTCAACAAGCGCTTTCGTGACTGGTACAGTCGGCCTCTGTGGCACATGGACCAACTGTTCAGGAGTCACAGTGTAGCATTTTTTCTGACTGCTGAAGCCTCAGATGTCCAGGAAAGGATGCCGGGTTTTCAAATAGCAAACCGTTTAAAAATCTTGATGCTGGCAACTCGCAACAGCTCGATTGACAAACATTGCAGTTATAGCTTCAAAGCAACTCAGTAACCAAATAACGAAGCGACCGATGCTGCCGCTCGGATACTGCTGTGCGTTCTGTTGCCGTTGGATCATCGTTTGGCAGAACCCTCTCTCAGTTGCCTTCATTTTTTCGCAGTTTCCGCGTTTATTGCTTGTGACGTCCTCTTGTTCCCGACCAATGACTCCCGCCCTGTTATCTGTAGAAGCTGATAAGTTTAAACAAGCTTTGTCACTCATTTTATTGTTGTTGGATTAAGTAATTAAATAATGTTTGCGGTTGGGTACATGAGGGTTGCATTCAATGTTTCTTCTAGTCCGTCTATGTCTCCTATTACATAGCTTTGTAGTCTCCCTACTTGTCTGTAATTTCTTGATCAAAATCCTTTAAGCTAAAGGTCAAGATTAATTAAAACTGCAAGTACGAAAGGAAGCTGATGCGTGGGTCACGGACAGGAAGGAAGGAATGAATTTAGGGTCCCGTCGACAAAGAGGTCATCGGAGCACAAGCTCAAATTAGGAAGGGACCAGGAAGGAAATAGGCCGTGGCCTTTTCATGGGAACCGTGCTTCCATTTGCCATTAAGCGATTTCGAGACATCACGGCAAACAAAAAACTGTACAGCTGACCAGGAATTACAACTATAGTCGTCCTGAATGCAAGTACAGCGTGTTAGGCACTGTGCTACCTCTCTCGGTGTCACGATCTGAACAAGAAGCTGTGCAGCGTGTCCCATTTTAGCAAGAGCAGACAGGCCCAGAGGGGAGAGGTTTACGTGGCCTTTGCAGACACTAATTACGTCACGCATGTTGTACATGTTTGTCTTGTTACTGGCAGAGGGCAACGGCATATTCATTTTTTAATAGTAACAATTACTATAAATACTTGCATATAACATTTCTCTGGCTGCACTGGTGACGGCTTCCGTTTTCCATATTTATTTTATAGCTTTTCATGTACAAATATAACCACATTTTAGCAGAATAAATAGTGTTCTGTGGCAACGATGTTCCTTTGCAGGACTATTACGAAATCGATACAGAAACAGCCACAGAAATATGTATGCCTATATTTGTATGTAATAAACATCATTGATGAATTATGGCAGCTACAGCAATATATAATCTATTTTGACGATTCTGTTACCACAGTCGTTTTACATATACTAGTTCAATAGGCCGCGGTTTGATTATGAGGGTAGAAAAAAATACAGACTTATTACAATTTCCGTGCTTATTATAAGCATTTCACCTTGCTGAGTGACTGAGACGTTTCAGTCAAGTGATTTGATGCAGGTAATTCTTTTAAGGAGGCATTATATGATGCTGTTTGTTGCGGTTTTCATGCTGCACCTCTCCATGCTACTCTATCCTTTGCAATCCTCTCCAACACCAAATAACTACTGAAACATACCTCTTCGTGAATCTGCCTAGTATATCCATCTCTTGGTTCTCTCTACTATTTCCCCCCCCCCCTCCATACTTCCCTCTAATGCTAAATTGGTGATCACTTGATGACTCAGAATGTGGCCTATCAACTGATCCCTTCTTTTAGTCAATTTGTACCACAAATTTCTTTTATCACCAATTCTATTCAGTACCCCTCATCAGTTAGGCAATCAACCCATCTAATCTCCACCATTCTTTCGTATCGCCACATTTCAAAATCCTCTATTCTCTTCTTGTGTTAACTGTTTATCGTCCACATTACGCTTCCATACATGCCTCACCGCAGACAAATACCTTCAGAAAAGACTTCCTAAACCTTAAAACAACATTCGATGTTTGCATATTTGTCTACTTCGGAAACGGTTTCCCTGCCATTGCCAATCTATATTTTGTATCATCTCTGGTTCCGCCAGCCTCATTTTGCTGCCAAAATAGTAAAACTGATCCACTAGCTTCAGTGTCACGTTTCTTAATCTAATTCCCTCAGCATCACCTGATTTCATTCGACTACACCCATTATCCTTGTTTTGCTTCTGTTGATGTTAATCATACATCCTCAATTCGAGAGACTGTCTATTCCGTTCGACTGCTGTTCCAAGTACTGTGCTGTCCCTAACAGAATTACAGTGTCATCGTCAAACCTCAGTGCTTTTATTTCTTCTCCCTGAACCTTAATTCGTAGTCCATATATTTTATGTTTCCTTTGCTATTTGCTTAAGGTACAGACTGAATGACATGTGGGACAAGCTACAAACCTGTCTCACCCCCTTCCCAATCACTGCTTCTCTCTCACGTCTCTCGACTCTTTTAACTGCCGTCTGGTTTCTGTACCAGCTGTAAATAGCCTTTCGCTCCCAGTATTTTACGCCTGCTACCTTCAGAACTTCAAAGAGAGTGTTCCAGTCAACAGTGTCAAATTCTATAAATGCCGGAAGCGTAAGTTTGTCTTTCATTAACCAATATTCTAAGTGAAGTCATAGCTTCAGTATTGCCTTACGTGTTTCTACATTTCTCTGTGATCCAGACTGATCTTATTCAACCATTTTACCATTATTCTGCAAAGAATTCATCTTAATACTTCCCATCCAAGAACTGAACTGATAATTCGAAGTTATTCACACCTTTCAGGATCTGCTTTCTTTGGAATTGTAACTATTACTTTCCTATCGAAGTCTAAGAGTCTGAGGGTATTTCTCCTGCCTCGTACAGCTTGCATACCATGAAATATATTTGTCACGACTGGCTCTCCCAAAGCTATCAGTAGTTCAGGCGGAATGTCGTCGACTCCAGGAGCCTTGCTTCGACTTAGCTCTTTCATGCTGTGTCATGTTATTCTGGCAGTATCATATCACGCATCTCATCTACGTCCTCTTTCCTTAGTATAATATTGCCTTCAAGTTCATTTCCTTCGTACTGACCTTCTATATACTCCTTCCACCCCTCAGTTCTCTCTTCCTTGATTAGAACTCTATTTCCATCTGAGCACTTGATATTGATACAGCTGCTTCTCTTTCCTCCAAAGGCGTCTTTGATTTTCCTATGGGTGGCCTCTATCTTTCACCTAGTGAAATATGTCTCTAAATCCTTACATTTGTTCTCTACCCATTCCTGCTTAGCCATTTTGCACTTCCTGCAAATCTAATTTTTTAGACTCTAACATTCCTTTTCGTTTGCTTCGTTTGCTACATTTTATACTTTCTCCTTCCATAATTTAAATACAACACCCCCTGTGGTACCCAAGGATTTGTACTAAGCCTTTTTTTTACCTATTTGGCCCTTAAGTTGCCTTCACTGTTCCGTCTCTGAAAGCTACCCATTAGTCTTCTGCTGTACATTTTCCCCTCCTCTAGTCAATCGATGCCTAACGCTTCCTTTGAAACGCTCAAGAACATTTCGTTTTTTCCACTTATCGAGGTTCAAAAATGGTTCAAATGGCTCTGAGCACTATGGTACTTAACAGCTGTGGTCATCGGTCCCCTAGAACTTAGAACTACTTAAACCTAACTAACCTAAGGACATCACACACATCCATGCCCGAGGCAGGATTCGAACCTGCGACCGTAGCAGTCGCGCGGTTCCGGACTGCGCGCCTAGAACCGCGAGACCACCGCGGCCGGCCATGATTTATCGAAGTCCCATCTATTTAATGTCTTACCTTTTTGCGATTTATTTAGTTCTAATTTACAGCTCACAACCAATAAATGTGGTCTGAGTCCACATCTGCCCATGTAAATGTCTTACAGTTTAACTCTTGGTTCCGAAATCTCACATACCATGATACTATCAGTCTGAAACGTGCCGGTGTCTGCATGTCTCTTCTACGTACACATCTTTTTTCACGATTCTTAATGCAAGTGGTAACGATGGTTGCATTATGCTCCGTGCGAAATTCAATTACGCAGCTTCCTCTTTTATTCCTTTCCTCTAGTCTACATTCATCTATTATTTTCTTCTCTTCCTTTACCTACTATCGAATGCCAGCCTCAAACACAATTCCATTTTCGTCTTCCTTAACTATCTCAGTAATCTCTTTTATCTTATCACACATTTCTTCAATAGCTTCATCACCTGGGGAACTAGTTGTCATTTTACTACTGTGGTGGGTGTGAGCTTAGTGTCTACCTTGGTCTCGATATACATTCACTATGCTGATATTAGTAGTTTTCTCGAATTCCTGTTTTCTTATTTATTATAAAAGCGTACTCCTCCATTACCCCTATATGATTTTTGCTTTTATAACCCTGTATTCACCTAGTAGTTCCCACTACATCCAAAAGCAGTCTATCCTTTCCATTTTGAAATTTTCTAACCTACCCGCCCTATTAAGAGACCGAGCATTCCACTCTCCGACACCTAGAACGCTAGTTTTGTTTTTCCTGTTGACGAAATGCTCCGAGGGGAGTCGTCCCAGCCCAGATATTCGAATGGGGGATTATTTTATCCCCAGTACATTTTACCCAAGATGATGTTATCATAATTTAATCATACAGTACATTTGCATGTCATCGGGAAAAATTACGACCATAGATTCCACTTGGTTTCAGTTGTTAGCAATACCAGGAGAACAAGGTGATTTTGGTTCGGGTTATAAGGATCAGTTACTCATCCAAGACTGTCTGCACACTGTACATAGCCACGCGAGCCCACTCCATCCCCCTCCCCGCCGCCCACCCAATGACAAGGTCCATGGTTCGTAGGGGACCGAATGTGATTCAATTAATAAATTAATCCTACATAGGAAATCTACAACAGTCTTTCATTTAAATCTCAGTATTCGAATTTAGCATGCAAGAAGCTGTCTTCGAGCTGTAACTGTCAGAGTGAACATTGGTCAACCAACTATCTACTTCCAACATTTCAATATATTACTTACTGCTGGGCCGGCAGCATTGTATACTTCAATATAAAGCTTTATGGAAATGAATGCTAAAAACTAGCTGCAATATGGTATTTTAATATTTAACACGACAGGCCTCTTTCGGCTTATTGCCAGCGAAATACAAAAGTAAGATTATCTGTAAGTAAATTGTGGTTGTTTCACGTTTACATTTGCGCCGGTGCTTACGTCTAGTTGGAAGAGACGAGCATATTCCATCTATAGTTGTTAAGTCTTTCTGTCATGCCTCGGTAAATATAACAGTTCTTGTAGTTAAAAATACGTCTTTGTCAGATATTTCGACTGTTCAGTTTTGACAGTTCTTTACTATGATGCTATATGTTTACAAAGTATAGACAACTTACCACAAATGATGTTACCTACCATTGTTCTTATTTCGCTTTAAATTTTATCTGTGGTCTGTGTAAGTTTTGTTTACCATTTGACTACGCCTTTCCGCGTTCTATTATGTCAACAAAGTTTTCTAGATAGTACTCTCAGAATATATGAAACAAAATTTGAGACTTGGAGAGACCTACGCACTCCCGCATACTGCTCGAACAGCACCTCCAACAGGATGGATGTAACGATCAGCTCTAGTTATGCACAGTCTCTCGGATTTTATTTTTCCTCCTACCAACCGGAATGTTCGTGATAACGAACATCTTCTTTCTCAGATTGCGCAATGTCCGCGAAGGATAGGGATCCAGCGTGATATGCTGTTCTAATGTACCACAAACAGCCATTTTAATTTATTTCCATGTAGGCAATAGTAACACCTAAAAAATGTTAAAGTGTGTGCTGTTGGACACGTTTTCTGACTCAGGAACCCGTATCTCAAATACAAGCAACTGCTTATGCTGCACTCAAGTACAGTATGTTTGTACCTAATTTCATTTCACTGCACTGAATACAACAAAGAGAAAACTGGGCTTAGATGTGTGCTGAATTTTGACACATAATAGAAAGCTCTGCAGTCACTTTCGAATAGATTAGTTTCGTAACAAGAGAAATAGGGAACTACATTAGTGTTTGTGAAAACTGCAACGCCAAAAAGTAGACATGTGATTAGAATGAAATTTACTCCACTGATTACGGACAAGACGATACACAAATGGTTAAAGTTACAGAGCCGTGCAAGCGCTTTTTCTGTGAGTATACATTCCGGTGCAAAGCCAGAACGTTTTGCTATCAGAGCCTCTAGACATCGTGGCATGAAATCAAGGAGGGCCTGGAATGCTGCTGAAAAACACAGTGCAGCGAGGTTTGTAGGCGCGTCCACAAAAGCATACACAGTGACTGCAGGAGGACCAGAAACAAAAATATTGTTCTCCGGTCTTATGCCAGAAGTGTCAGGCGAACGCGCATACCAGGAAAACAGGGGTACCCGTAGTTCTTCAAGGCAGGCTTTCACATTACTCCCCACAGGTGGCGGGGTATTGTCCTGCTGAAACATGCCATGTGGAGTTGCGAGCTGGAAGGATGACGCCTCGGGAACTAAAATATGCCTGATGAAGCGGTTGCTGTTGAGATTGACCTCCGTACGTAGGAGGCGAGATCTAACGTTGTAGCTAAAGGTGCTGTAAACCATTTCGCTACTGTCCTAACATGGCACTTAGTGTTTGCCCATTATACAGCTCGACGTTGCGTTCACCACAGTAGCGTCCAACACGTGTAGGTCTATTACTGTAGGAAAAGTTGCAAAAGTTCAAGCGGGTCTCTTCCGAAAACAATTTGCCACTTAGCTCACCAGTAACGGCTTCATATGCCCACTGTGGTCTGAGGCGTTGTTGCTTTCTGGTTAGCAGAAGCCGACGCACTAGCATGAACGCCACCACCAGTCCAGCCCTCGGTCAGCGGTGTAGAACTGTCCAGGCAGACTTGTCACGCTTTGCAGTGCCCCGGCATCAAGCCAACATTGTGGACTGAGTCGTTCTCTCGGTTTCGGTTACGTGGTGGACATCCCAGACCCTATTTTCACACTGTGAGGTCCAACACCCGCCCCGCACTGTGTGTGACAAAATGCCTTCCACCAGTTCCACACAGACATCACAGTCGTAACGGGGTGCCCTCTACGAGCAGTATTACGGTATGACAAACCTGTTTGTCGGAGATTAATCGTTCTGCCCTGTTCCAACAAATTTACATGCTAATTTTGGGCCCTTTAATGTGGACGGCTCTGCACCCTAGTGTAATATTGACCTGTCTGGTTGCACAAAAGAACAGCATATCTCTTGAATCATAATGACTATTCACGGTTCTGCATCCTCCGGTTTTAGAGTTACTGAAACCATTCCCTCCGGGTTCGCAATTTTTGTAAACAGTTGATCATTCAAAAGATATACCAAACATTCCATGCCATCATTCCGTCCTCTTTCTACTATTTTCCACATTTTCATTTCCTCGCTGATTCTGTGGAGAATCCTCTTTTCTTATCAGTACCTCTCTGCAAAATTAATTAACGATCTTTTCGATTCTCTTACTTTCCAATTTTCAAACAGTTCACTATTCACTTCCTTACAGTGCTGAACTACATACCTACATTCCCAGAAATTTTTTCTCATGTTAAAGCCTTTTACTAAGGCTAACTTCTTCTAATAACGAACGATGTTTTTTCGTGGGGCAATCTTCATCTTACATCCTCCTTGAGTAGTCTGTCTCGCATTATTTCACCTCTGCGGGAGATGAACTCTTTCACCTGTCTACTACAAAATGTCAAGTTTTGATTATAACTTCGTCGCCAATCTCATTTCTTTCATCTGTCCTTGGTACTTTTAATAGGACAACACATAAAAACATATAAGCCTAATGAAGTTTCAGATAATGTTAAAATATTTGTAAAATATATGGACGCTGTGACAGGAATTTCACTCTGACTGTGTTTAAAAAACAACTGCTGAGTCTTGAGCAGCTTCCTCTATCACTTTCTCGTTGGCTTTTTGTATATGAACTGCTAGCATAAGGTGATCTTTTTCTCTCTCTGAACTTCTTAGAGTAGTAATAATTGCCTGAAAGGTAAAAGGTTTCTAATTAATGTTATAATTATTCATTATCCTAACTTTTGTTTTTAAGTATTTTTGCAATCTCTTGACGGTGTGCGTCGAGCTAGGTTGGATATTACTAATATAACGATACTACTGATCGGTTGCCATTGCTGCAGCCTGGACTGCACACCGCATGGTCAATGAAAAAAACAAACTGCAGTTATTCTAAATTTAAGTTTCACAGTCCGATGATTTTAATGAATCATTGAATCATTGAAATGCAAAGGAAATACTGGCCTTGAATTGCTGATATTTCTTCTCACAGTCATCCAGTTGGCAACGAACCATCAATCACTGTTGTCGCCGATTTATGTCTCTGCTCCCATCCTTAAGATAATTCCGCTTTCTCTCTTTGATAGTAACGAAATAACCTCTGCATCTAATATTGAGTTCAGGAGAAACAGGAATTATATCCTTTGTGCTCTGTAGTCGGTAGAGTGCTTTGTCTACCCGACAGGTCCTTTAATTCTTACAGATACTCACAGATAACATCAGTGTCGTACGTGAATCTTGTCTTTGATATTCTTCAACCCTCAATTTTAGTCCCACTACTTCCTCTATTGATTTTTCGATATATAGGTTGAACAGTCGGGGAGAAAGACTCCACCATTGCGCTGCACCCTTTTAAATCCGAGCGCTTCTCTCTTGGTTTCCATTCTAGTTACTAGGAACCCACGTGTAACGCATAAGATATTATTGAGCAAAGGAAGAAGGGCTGATTGGTGCAACATGAATAGGTTTGATGGAGTGAGGCAAATTTCCGCTGATAAGAGAATATGAATGCATCTTCTAAGTTCATTTGGGATGGAGCACAAGTCTGATTGCAGAAGAATATAAAAAGAAGACTTTTTAAAAATAACCATACCTCGCACACATCAAGTGATTGAGTGGAGCGATATGAATCATAAGTTATTGTTAATTATAGAATTAAAATGTTTCTTTCTAAAATTGAAAGAATAACAGAAATTTTATATTTTCATTATTTCCATTTAATTTAGTAGATAATACATTGTTATTGAAACTATAAAATACAATGGGTCGAATTCTTTGTACATTCACTAAAATCGCTTGAAGATAGAGAATCCGTGAAATAAAAATGAATCATTTCTTCTATTAATATTTTTCACTGGAACAATATTCAGAAACTTATTTCTCTTTAGAGCATTGTCAGTGTAGAAACATTTTAGAAGAGAAAGCAGCCCACTACCATAATCACAAGTTTTAGATTATTTTTGAAGGTCTCGCCAAGAGCCCAAGGAAAGGCAACTAATGTCGTAGGGAGAGGGTGCCAAATAACACGTTTGAGGAAAGTTATCGAAACGACCCTGTCTACAACCTTTCGAAAAGTTGTCGGTATTGTTTTGTCACCGTCTGTGTAATAAAGGGAATTACAGCAGTTAGACTTTTATTTATGTAACAGAGGGCCTGTGTAACAATCTTTTGTCACACTTAAATACTACTGTTGTTTGCGTAATCAGTGAACTGGACCTTTTTTGAGTTTAGATTACTTCCACAGAAAGTAAAACAATGATCTACGAGAGTGTAGAAGACCATCTATTCTGCTTAGGATTTTTGTATCAATATTACGAAACAATAATTTTTGCTTATTGTGTCTTATTGTGTAACCTTAGACCATAAAACCGTGACTCGGGGAAGGTGGGTTCCGCCAGCAAATTTAGTCCATATATTGCAAGTACAGTTCTGAACCCTGTCACAGGCAAACGATGAGAAACTGCAGACGATATTTTTGCTGGACATGAGATAATTAAAATATCAATGACACAAAGGGAACAGTTGCCTACGATTATACAGACACGTCAAGTATTCATTAGCACCTGTTTTCGCCTGCTGCCTCAGGTCAATTTCATTCGACTGCGGATAGTTCTACATACATAGGTAACGCAAGACTTAACGCCGTCGTCTTCCTTACACATGCAACAGGAAACAACTTTCACTGGGGCTAGTGAAACGATACTTATTATACTGTACTTACGCCATACTACTGGAAATCAGAGACAAGAAGTGTGCCATGAATATTTCGTAGGATTTGTCAGTACTGTTTCCATGGAGTAAGTTATGCAACGTAGTTATTATGATGATTTCTCAAAAGGATCGACGTCTTTTCTCAGGAGTTGCATTTGTGTGCTATAGAACGCATTACTAGGCATTATGTAATTCTACTCATTTCTCTGTGTCACCACTCGACCAGTCAAAATTTCTCCTTTCTCTTTAATACTTCCATCAACTACAGTTAATAATCTGTATAATCTGTTTCATATTTTACATACACTCAATAAAAGGAGGGAGAGAGAAAAACACCCGACACACCACGAAGGAACTGTCCGAAAGGGGCCCGAATCAGTAGATATGATGTACATCTACAGACAAACAAATGATTATAATATCAGAATTA
Organism: Schistocerca serialis cubense; assembly: GCF_023864345.2. NCBI lineage: Eukaryota > Metazoa > Arthropoda > Insecta > Orthoptera > Acrididae > Schistocerca > Schistocerca serialis. The sequence goes on from NC_064641.1 coordinate 296,302,906, forward strand.
TAGGATTATTTATTCAAGAGAAAGAGCTTCACAAGTTGAGCAAGTGAATAACACGTTGCTCAAACTGTGACCCGAGCGAAAGCAATTATTTGGCTTGACATTGATTGATAGAGTCGTTGGATGTCGTTCTGAGTGATATCGTGCTAAATTCTGTCCAATCGGCGCATTAGATCGTCAACAATCTCTAGCTGGTTAAAGGGCCCTGCCCATAATGCTCCAAACTTTCTCAATTGGCTAAATATCCAGCTACCTTAGTGGCCGTGCTTGAGTTCGTCAACCACAAGGACAAGCAGCAATAGAGACCCTCACCGCGTGCGAGAGGGTATTATCTTGGTGAAGTCTAAGCCCAGGATAGCTTGCCATTAGGGGCAACAAAACGTGGAATAGAATATCTTCGACCTTCCGCTGTGCTGTGAGTGTGCCGCGGATGACAACCAAAGGAGTCCTGGTTGTCGGGCCGTAAGGCTGACGACAGTGATGTTGGTATCCAGTCGCTGTCTGTACGTCTCCAGAAACGTCTTCGGTGTGGAATCTCGTGACTGCAGTAGAAATGACATCTTTGATGAGTCCCGCTCCGAAATGAGTCGCGATAGCCAGCCAAGACGTCTGGGAAGTCCCAGAGATCACTGGCATACTAACCTGACTGCCGCCTGCCACGTGACGCGACAACCGGGAGTGATGGTCCGGCCATCTCTGGATTTTGACACTACAAAGCACCAATTGGACAAATTTGGCATGATAATCGTCAGGAGGACATCCAACGACACTATCAATCTATGCCAAGCAGAATAACTGCTTGTATAAGAGCGAGGGGTGGACCAATGCGTTATTGAGCTATTAAAATTGTGAATGTCTTTCTAGTGAATAATATACATTACATCTACCGACTTCCGTCCCTGTTTCTGCGAGCCTTAGAATGTATGTAGTGCACTTTGTCCATCACAGTTTCTCTATTACAGTTTTTATTGTTCCCCTATTTTCCTGTTTACTGTACACCCCAGGCCTCCATGCCACCCGATGCATAACTGTCTTATCAAATAGTCCTTTCGTAAACTAAACAAACTAACTAATTGTTGTTGTTGTTGTGGTCTTCAGTCCTGAGACTGGTTTGATTCAGCTCTCCATGCTAATCTATCCTGTGCAAGCTCCTTCATCTCCCAGTACCTACTGCAACTTACATCCTTCTGAATCTGCTTAGTGTATTCATCTCTTGGTCTCCCTCTACGATTTTTACCGTCCACACCGCCCTCCAATGCTAAATTTGTGATCCCTTGATGCCTCAGGACATGTCCTACCAACCGATCCCTTCTTCTAGTCAAGTTGTGCCACAAACTTCTCTTCTCCCCAATCCTATTCAATACCTCCTCTTTAGTTACGTGATCTACCCACCTATTCTTCAACATTCTTCTGTAGCACCACATTTCGAAAGCTTTTATTCTCTTCTTGTCCAAACTATTTATTGTCCATGTTTCACTTCCATACATGGCTACACTCCATACAAATACTTTCAGAAACGACTTCCTGACACTTAAATCTATACTTGATGTTAACAAATTTCTCTTCTTCAGAAACGCTTTCCTTGTCATTGCCAGTCTACATTTTATATCCTCTCTACTTCGACCATCATCAGTTATTTGCTCCCCAAATAGCAATACTCATTTACTACTTTAAGTGTCTCATTGCCTAATCTAATTCCCTCAGCATCACCCGACTTAATTCGACTACATTCCATTATCCTTGTTTTGCTTTTGTTGATGTTCATCTTATATTCTCCTTTCAAGACACTGTCCACTCCATTCAACTGCTCTTCCAAGTCCTTTGCTGTCTCTGACAGAGTTACAATGTCATCGGCGAACCTCAAAGTTTTTATTTCTTCTCCCTGGATTTTAATACCTACTCCAAAATTTTCTTTTGTTTCCTTTACTGCTTGCTCAATATACAGATTGAATAACATCGGGGAGAAGCTACAACCCTGTCTCACTCCCTTCCCAACCACTGCTTCCCTTTCATGTCCCTCGACTCTTATAACTGCCATCTGGTTTCTGTAAAAATTGTAAATAGCCTTTCGCTCCCTGTATTTTACCCGAGCCACCTTTAGAATTTGAAAGAGAGTATTCCAGTCAACATTGCCAAAAGCTTTCTCTGAGTCTACAAATGCTAGAAACGTAGGTTTGCCTTTCCTTAATCTTTCTTCTAAGATAAGTCGTAAGGTCAGTATTGCCTCACGTGTTCCAACATTTCTACGGAATCCAAACTGATCTTCACCGAGGTCGGCTTCTACCAGTTTTTCCATTCGCCTGTGAATAATTCGTGTTAGTATTTTGCAGCTGTGAAATATTAAACTGATAGTTCGGTAATTTTCACATTTGTCAACACCTGCTTTCTTTGGGATTGGAATTATTGTATTCTTATCGAAGTCTGAGGGTATTTCGCCTGTCTCGTACATCTTGCTCACCAGATGGTAGAGTTTTGTCAGGACTAGCTCTCCCAAGGCCATCAGTAGATCTAATGGAATGTTGTCCACTCCCGGGGCCTTATTTCGACTCAGGTCTTTCAGTTTTCTGTCAAACTCTTCACGTAGTATCGTATCTCCCATTTCATCTTCATCTAATTAATTAACTTACTAATTAATTAACTTACTAAATAACTGTTGTAACAGTTTTGAGTGGTACCTTCCTGCACCCATTCTTACTAGCTTCGCGCCTCTTAAAGTTTTAGTTGTCGACTATGATTTAAACGCTTTTCTATATCGTCAAACATTCCAGTTTTCATAGACTGATTTTCTTCCTTCCTGAGTTTCACATCAGTATTGTGCTGTTTTTATAGCGTGCACTGATGGTCTGTATTTGCAGCCGTATACGTCATCGTTGTACAAATCATTTTTCGTAAGCGTCTGTTTTCTTCCAGCACACTGTTCGACAAACTCGTACATTCTTACAATCTTGCTTGTAGATAACAAATCGCTTATTTCTAAACAGCATTTTCCCATCTTACTTATTTTTCTCATGTCTGCTGCTCCTCGCCTGCGTTTCAGGAGATATACGATGCCATCTGTAATGTATAAAATTCTCGTTGTAACGTTCTTCATGTTGTAAACATTTTTATCTGTTATGTCTAATTCTACGGTAAGTAAGTGACACTGCGGAGACAATAAACTGCAACCATGTCTTCACATTAGATTTATTTACGTTGTATTTAGTGTTACTTTTATTCAGTGTTACCCTTCGGATGGAGATACTTAATTGTTTTCTAAGCGGATTTTCTAATAAAATTTCGACTATATTTTGTAGCACATTCCATAGAATATTTTTCTGTCATAGAGTTCTAGGTAATTGGTTCATTACAGAAAGCCTAGGAGAATTAAATCATAATTCCATTACCACAGATCTCAAGGGCATCAATGAAGTCAATATCTAATGGAGATACAAAATGAAATACGGAACATACCTGATAGGAAAAATTAAGAAATTCCCACACGTCACATTAATAGCTTATGTTCACTCTACCTGTTTAATATTTATGTTATTCCAATTCCTCATAAGGAGTAACAAGACAGTGATGTAAATAAGTAATTGGAAAAACTATGCAATTCTGAGTATAGAATGAAGGCTTTCACGACAGGATGACATTGCTGCTGGTAAATATTTCGGCGTATAAGGCCGTGATCCACAAAACTCTACTGTTGTTAAGAACAGTCTGCTCTCGACATGTTCAGATGTGTTGCTCCTCCTTTGAGTGTTTACCTAAAAAATGAGGACTCGATTCTAGGGAAAAGTCAACTACAAGGAAAATAAGAAACCCATGTGATATTTACAGGAATAAATGGACAACGTTAAGGAACGAAACAGCTTAACAACTATGTTATAATTTACAGTTTGAACAATAGCTGGAATATCTAAGTTCATTTTAAAAAATTGGAACTCAGTGACTGACAACTATAATTTTATTAATCAGATCCTTTACTCTACGAGATGAAAAGTATGGAAATTATATCTAACTCTGAGGATGTAAAATGGGAATCTTTCGTGAAGTACTGCAACGATACAGTGATGAAATTGATGAAGTAGAAAATGTAAGTCTGTCAGAATTTTAATACATGAGTAAGTAATGCAGCGTAATGCAAGTGTTCGGCTACAATCATTCCAATAATGGTCGAAATTACCTTGAGCAATTTTTATGGATAATCATTCTCTTCAGTAAAAATGACATTTATGGACTAATATGCTGTTGACAAGTACAGATAAACATTATTATAAAAACTGACATCGCCAAGTATGTGGAGTGAGCGATCTTAATTTACCATCTCCTTCTTCTTCTTCTATCTGTCTTCTACCTACCTTCTATCCATGGTCCATTTATGTGCTTCTATCTACACACACATAAAATGAAATCGCTGCTGCGCTTCTGTCTATTGTCTATATGTTCGGGCTAATATTAGGAACTGCTGTAGAGATTTTGGTATGGTCTTGACTAATAGGCAAACTGATTTACGTGGAACGCTTCGGCACATAATTTATAAATGTTTACTGCAAACTGGGTGAACTGAAATGAATTAAAGCCCACCTCCCTTGTGAAGACGATGTTATTGCCATCTTGCGATGAATGGCAGAACTTCTTGGAACTGCTGGAGCTCGAGTGGCCTGCTGCTGCTGTCGGATGGCTCCAGTATCATGTGGCAGAGTGTGCACGCCACTGATAATGCTTGGCGAAAGGTGCATCATAGCAACGATCTGTGGCAGCGGGTGTTAAAATGTTATGTGGGAGAGGGTGTATCCTGGTGCACCGTACAGTTATTGAGTGGCAAGGAGTGCGTCAGACTAATATTGCGTGACAGAGGGCGCTTCTTCCCAACGGTAAGTGGCAGAGGCTGCTTTATACCATGCTGCAAGCTCGACTAAGTTCCATGTGTGTGAGGCAGAGGGTGCCTCATACCAATATTGCGTCGCTAGGGGATGCTTCGTAGCGATGTTATGTTACAGAGAGTGCTTTGTTCCATTTCCGTATGGTGCAGCACGTTTCTTACAAATTTTACATGGCAGAGGGTGCTCCGACCCATATTGAGAGGCAGAGGGAACTCAGTACTAACTGAGCGCGCCAGAGGGTTTTTTGTGCCAATGTTGCGAAGAAGTGGATACACTGCAGTGACTCTGGTGTTTGGTGGCCAGCAAGTGGCAACAGCTCGGACTGCAATTAAAAGAACTACCAATAGGCTAGCCAAGTCGTCCAGCCATAGAAAGTGCTATCCACTTGAAGCTGGGTCGTGTTAGTTGTTTTTAATATGAAACACATTTGTTTCGATAACAAATTTATTCAAGGATGACTGTATTTGAGTAATCATATCTACAATAGACAGAAGAAAGAAATGATCTAACTGCTTTCTATGTATATGTACTGTATAAAAAAAATGAGGAAGAAAATATCATTAAAACTTAGTTACACTGAATGTTCCATCAAATGGAGTATAATTACGTATTGTGTCATTGACATTGATGTTCATTCAGTGGTACTGCTTGACAGAAACGAAAGCCCATCCGCTAGAGGATGCAAAGGCGTTCACAGTTAGTTGCTTAAGTATATCACAGCAAAAAATTCAAAAACAGTGTACAAGAAGAAAGCCTGACAGGTTGAAGAGTCAGGAACTGAGTTATCGTACGTCATGGGAAGAGTAACGGAGAACATGGATAACATACTATAAACGACTAGGCTGATATCTGATAAAGGAAAGCTAATTAAAGACATATATCACGTGTGAAATTAAGAAAATATAGGGTAAGAATAGCTATGAAGACCTAACGGAGACGTTGCAACCCCAACGAGATCACTGCAGCCAGCAGGAGTCGCTTTCTTCAAGCGAGCTCTAACATCCTGCTGGCCCTCTCAATCGCTACTGAGTCGTCGATGAGAGCAGACGAATTGCCCTCGCTGCCACTTAAGTTTCAAACGAGGCCATTTGCGTCTGAATCATTCTTTTCTTCCTATTCTGATTTGCAGCATTTCAACATATAATGTCAAAACATTAAATCGTTGGAGTAGCTGTAAAAATAGGCTAATAATTTAGATTAACTTCAAGTTGTTCGTTTGAATTCCGTTCTGGAGAACACCAGAGTGGTGTTGCTCTAGCAGATCGAACGGTTTTTCCTTGATTTTTGAATGTAAGAATTCTCTATTCTGTTTTACGAAGCGTTTTTCCTTCCCCAGCAATGTCTGTACCAAAGGAATTTTTCTTTTTCTTTCTTTTTTTTTGAGTATGAGTACTGCGACTTAACACCCTCTCTTAAAAAAATAAAAATTTGTTAGTGTTCTGACACCTTGCGATAGAACTTGATCTCACGTCAGATTGGCTAGAAAATAATTACCTATGATACGATCGTTAATCATTGCAAAACAGTGCTCATAAAGTTTATCTGTAGAGTTTGTTAGCTAAAGAGTAAAATAAAAGTAAGTAAATGGAGGCAATATGATTTACAGTTTATAGTTTCGAATCATAATGTACGTTCTCAAAAACACAAGTTCTTGTATGCCAAAAAACTGCCGAGTCAGCTGCACAAGCTTGGAGGTAATGTACACATTGCATTCTTTACTAACATCCCACTAAGTTAAAAACAAACTACATTTCCTAACTTAACATCCCTTTCGCAGTGAAGTCTGAAGATAACATAAATATAACATCAAAACTTAAAAATGCTTCGTGGAAACGTCTAAGTGTCAGACTGGGTTTCTTGTAAACTCTGTAACTTTCGATTATGAGGTTTTTTACCGCCCAGGAACTAAAACCAATTTGTCTGTACTGTTGCCCCACATGTTCTCTCAACTATGTCCCAACAAGAAGTGTAGTTTCCCGTCTGCACACAGCCACTGCCGCTCTTACTGCTTCTCGTCCAGTAACGAGACTTATCTTCGCACAATATGAAATTTACAGATTTCAAGCCTATAGGTGGAATTAAATAAATGTATATAAAGCGTGCTTAAATATACTTTAACTTGGACTTATATATTGTATAAACATTTAAATATTTATTACACAATTTTGAATTAATAGGCTGTAACATCGCTGATTTACTCATTTCATAACTAATAAATTCAAGATATTATAGACTGAACTTTTTACTACAGTGCAATGTACGTTGTTTTGCTGTACCCATACCCTTAACGTAGGACTACAGATAGCCATTTATGCAAGATGTCTTAGTTTTACGTAATGGATGTGGGATAAAGATGATGAGGTTGCTATTTTTGTGTGTCTTGCAGTGTTTTCATTAGTTGTTCAGTGTATCTGAGTGAAATTTTCATCTCGATGTCAATAATTTCGAATCTGAAGTCTAATTGTTTTTATAAGTCCCAAATACGTGCTTGTGTGGGCCAGCTCATTACCAGAGGCTGCGCCCATATGTTCACAGCTGCACATTACTGTTCCCATTCATTCACCGTCATGCACCACGCAGAATGTGAGACTGTTAAGTCACCCCTGGAATTTGTACTTGGTTGCACTTACGCACTGCACAATGGTTAGACCAAGCCGTAACAAAAAGTGCTGATCACCATTTTCTTTGTTCATCAGAGACAACGGAGTCTCCAGTCCAGGAGGGGCCGGCGGAATTGTGATAGTACCGCTATTATTTTTTCTATACATAAATGATCTGGTGGACTGAGTCGGCAGCAAGCTGCGGCTCTTTTTCTGGTTGTGCTGTGGTGTACTATAAGGTGCGAGTGATTATAGGAGGATACAAGATGAGTTAGAAAAAATTTCTGGTTGGTGTGCTGAATGACAGCTAGCTCTGAATGTAGAAAAATGTAAGCTAATGCGGGTGAGCTGGAGAAACAAACCTGTAATGTTCGGATACAGCATTAGTAGTGTCCTGCTTGATACAACCACGTCATTTAAGTATTCGGACGTAACGTTGCAAAGCGATATGAAATGGAACGAGGACGTGAGGATTGTGGTACGGAAGGAGAATTGTCAATTCGATTTGTTAGGAGAATTTTGGGAAAGGGTGGTTCATCTTAAAGGAGACCATGTATAGAACACTGGTGCAAGCTGTACCTGAGTTGTGTTCGAGTGTTTGGGATCCGTACCAGGTCGGATTAAAGGAAGACATCGAAGCAGTTTACAGCTGGGTGACAAACTGCCTATTTGTTTCTGTCTCAGGTTCTTCGGCAGACGTTCGTCTGCTGATTTTACTGACGTTTCGCCAGCAAAAGTGGCTGGCATTGTCAAAGCTTCACCCTCCATTGCCTGTAGTGAACTGGGTCGGAGTTAGCGGCCGCAGACTATATATACCTGGTGCGCCAACGTCCGAGGGCTTCTCAGAGGTCATTTCCGGTGCGGTTCTCCTCTTGTTACCTGCACCGCACCGGAAATGACCTCTGAGAAGCCCTCGGACGTTGGGGCGCCAGGTACATACGAGGTGCATTCAAGTTCTAAGGCCTCCGATTTCTTTTCTCCGGACTGGAAAGAGATAGAAACATGCGCATTGTTTTAAAATGAGGCCGCATTCATTGTCAATATGTCCCAGAGATGGCAGCACCGTACGGCAGATGCAATTTTACCGCTAGCGGCGAGAATGAGAACTCTTTTAAATACTTAAAATGGCGACGTTTTCCTTACTTGAACAGCGTGTAATCATTCGTTTTCTGAATTTGCGTGGTGTGAAACCAATTGAAATTCATCGACAGTTGAAGGAGACTTGTGGGATGGAGTTATGGATGTGTCGAAAGTGCGTTCATGGGTGCGACAGTTTAATGAAGGCAGAACATCGTGTGACAACAAACCGAAACAACCTCGGGCTCGCACAAGCCGGTCTGACGACATGATCTATTAAGTGGAGAGAATTGTTTTGGGGTATCGCCGAATGACTGTTGAACAGATCACCTCCAGAGTTGGCATTTCTGTGGGTTCTGACCACACAATCCTGCATGACGACCTGAAAATGCGAAAAGTGTCATCCAGGTGGGTGCCACGAATGCTGACGGACGACCACATGGCTGCCCGTGTGGCATGTTGCAAGCAATGTTGACGCACAACGACAGCATGAATGGGACTTTCTTCTCGTCGGTTGTGACAATGGATGCCATGTTTCAATCCAGAAACAAAGCGCCAGTCAGCTCAATGGAAGCACACAGATTCACCACCACCAAAAAAATTTCGAGTAACCACCCGTGCTGAAAAAATGAAGGTGTCCATGTTCTGGGACAGCGAGGGCGTAATCCTTACCCATTGCGTTCCAAAGGGCACCACGGTAACAGGTGAATGCTACGAAAATGTTCTGAAGAACTAATTCCTTCCTGCACTGCAACAAAAACGTCTGGGAAGGGCTGCACATGTGCTGTTTCACCAAGACAACGCACCCGCACATCGAGCTAACGTTACGCAACAGTTTCTTCGCGATAACAACTTTGAAGTGATTCCTCATGCTCCATACTCACCTGACCTGTCTCCTAGTGACTTTTGGCTTTTTCCAACAATGAAAGACACTCTCCATGGCCGCACATTCACCAGCCGTGCTGCTATTGCCTCAGCGATTTTCCAGTGGTCAATTCTCCATTGCCATGGAATCATGGCGTCAGCGTTGTGACAAATGTGTACGTCTGCAGGGCGATTACGTCGAGAAGTAACGCCAGTTTCATCGATTTCGGGTGAGTAGTTAATTAGAAGAAAAATGGGAGGCCTTAGAACTTGAATGCACCTCGTATAATCTGCGGCTGCGGCATACAGAAAGGGTGGTTCATCTTGTATAGAACACTAGTGCAAGCTGTACCTGAGTTGTGTTCGAGTGTTTGGGATCCGTACCAGGTCGGATTAAAGGAAGACATCGAAGCAGTTTACAGCGGGCTGACAAACTGCCTATTTGCTTCTGTCTCGGGTTCTTAGGCAGACGTTCGTCTGCTGATTTTACTGACGTTTCGCCAGCACAAGTGGCTGGCATTGTCAAAGCTTCACCCTCCATTGCCTGTAGTGAACTGGGGCGGAGTTCGCGGCGGCAGACTATATATACCTGGTGCGCCAACGTCCAAGGGTTCTCAGAGGTCATTACCGGTGCGGTTCTCCTCTTGTTACCTGCACCGCACCGGAAATGGCCTCTGAGAAGCCCTCGGACGTTGGGACGCCAGGTACATAAAATCTGCGGCCGCGAGCTCGGCCCCAGTTCACCACCGGCAGTGTAGGGTGAAGCTTTGACAATGCCAGCCACTCGTGCTGGCGAAAGGTCAGTAACATCAGCAGACGAACGCCGGCCGGAGAATCCGAGACAGAAGCAAATAGGCAGTTTGTCAACAAGTGGGCACGAAAACCTTAACAATTTTGTATTACAGGGGGATGATAGATTTGTTACTGGTAGGCAGAAATGAGAACAGCGTGAAATTTAACATTAAGGTTGATGGTCAAGAAATAGATTAAGTTATGAAATCCTCCCTTGTAGGCGGTAAAATTACCCATAATGGATGGAGCAAGGATATAAAATGCAGACTGGCACATGAGATGCTTTGGGAACTCAAATGGGAAACTCTAGAGAGAAGGCAACATCCTTTTCGATGAACACTGCTAACAAAATTTAGAGAACTGGCATCTGAAGCTGACTTCAGAACGATTCCTCTTCCACCAACATACAGTTCGCGTAAGGACCACGAAGATAGGAGACGAGAAATTACGGCTCATTGAAGGCATACAAAGAGTCGTTTTTTCCCACGTTCTATTTGTGAGTGGAACAGAAAAGGAAATTATTTAGTAGTGGCAGAGGGTAATCTTCGCCACACGGAGTAGGTATGTAGATATTGTTGCAGATGTGGACAACAGCGCAATGGTACAGTGAGTGTGAAGCGTGACTGTTAGCCTCGTTTCATTATTACGATATTACTCTTTTGAGCATGCAATTAGTAGCGTTTGGCTTTTCCAAAGAGAAGTACGATAGCGGATCCTTACCACGATGTACTGGGCAGGCGGCAGTATTATCTTTGCTACTTCTTTCAGAGTGACTAAATTGGATCAAATGGCTCTGAGCAGTATGGGACTTAACATCTGAGGTCATCAGTCCCATAGAACTTAGAACTACTTAAACCTCACTAACCTAAGGACATCACACACATCCCTGCCCAAGGCAGGATTCGAACCTGCGGCCGGCAGAGTGACTAAAATGAGGAAGCTACAACCTGCATTCAGGTAGGGTCACGTGACATACCTTGCTCGCTTCCTTGGAGGCGTCGTATTGGATTTCATTGTATTTTGTTATTTCCGTTGTTGTGGCTTACCAACACAAGTACAAGGATAGCGGTTCCGCGCGTTCCACCCAAGTAATAGCTACCTGAAACATTTTAATACTTGGAACAGTACACCAGTGATCAGCAAATTTAAAAAACCATAACATGACATAAAAATACAATAATTTAAGAAAATCACATCATACACTCCTGGAAATTGAAATAAGAACACCGTGAATTCATTGTCCCAGGAAGGGGAAACTTTATTGACACATTCCTGGGGTCAGATACATCACATGATCACACTGACAGAACCACAGGCACATAGACACAGGCAACAGAGCATGCACAATGTCGGCACTAGTACAGTGTATATCCACCTTTCGCAGCAATGCAGGCTGCTATTCTCCCATGGAGACGATCGTAGAGATGCTGGATGTAGTCCTGTGGAACGGCTTGCCATGCCATTTCCACCTGGCGCCTCAGTTGGACCAGCGTTCGTGCTGGACGTGCAGACCGCGTGAGACGACGCTTCATCCAGTCCCAAACATGCTCAAGGGGGGACAGATCCGGAGATCTTACTGGCCAGGGTAGTTGACTTACACCTTCTAGAGCACGTTGGGTGGCACGGGATACATGCGGACGTGCATTGTCCTGTTGGAACAGCAAGTTCCCTTGCCGGTCTAGGAATGGTAGAACGATGGGGTCGATAACGGTTTGGATGTACCGTGCACTATTCAGTGTCCCCTCGACGATCACCAGTGGTGTACGGCCAGTGTAGGAGATCGCTCCCCACACCATGATGCCGGGTGTTGGCCCTGTGTGCCTCGGTCATATGCAGTCCTGATTGTGGCGCTCACCTGCACGGCGCCAAACACGCATACGACCATCATTGGCACCAAGGCAGAAGTGACTCTCATCGCTGAAGACGACACGTCTCCATTCGTCCCTCCATTCACGCCTGTCGCGACACCACTGGAGGCGGGCTGCACGATGTTGGGACGTGAGCGGAAGACGGCCTAACGGTGTGCGGGACCGTAGCCCAGCTTCATGGAGACGGTTGCGAATAGTCCTCGCCGATACCCCAGGAGCAACAGTGTCCCTAATTTGCTGGGAAGTGGCGGTGCGGTCCCCTACGGCACTGCGTAGGATCCTACGGTCTTGGCGTGCATCCGTGCGTCGCTGCGGTCCGGTCCCAGGTCGACGGGCACGTGCACCTTCCGCCGACCACTGGCGACAACATCGATGTACTGTGGAGACCTCACGCCCCACGTGTTGAGCAATTCGGCGGTACGTCCACCCGGCCTCCCGCATGCCCACTATACGCCCTCGCTCGAAGTCCGTCAACTGCACATACGGTTCACGTCCACGCTGTCGCGGCATGCTACCAGTGTTAAAGACTGCGATGGAGCTCCGTATGCCACGGCAAACTGGCTGACACTGACGGCGGCGGTGCACAAATGCTGCGCAGCTAGCGCCATTCGACGGCCAACACCGCGGTTCCTGGTGTGTCCGCTGTGCCGTGCGTGTGATCATTGCTTGTACAGCCCTCTCGCAGTGTCCGGAGCAAGTATGGTGGGTCTGACACACCGGTGTCAATGTGTTCTTTTTTCCATTTCCAGGAGTGTATGATTATGAGCTTAAGGTCTTTCGGTAATTAACAGATTGCGGAACAGGTAAAGGGGCATGTGCCACTATTGGCTCTGAGCACTATGGGACTCAACTGCTGAGGTCATGAGTCCCCTAGAACTTGGAACTACTTAAACCTAACTAACCTAAGGACATCACAAACATCCATGCCCGAGGCAGGATTCTAACCTGCGACCGTAGCGGTCTTGCGATTCCAGACTGCAGCGCCTTTAACCGCACGGCCATTTCGGCTGGCTGTGCCACTATTAAATCTTCCGTGACTACACTACTAAATTTCTCAGTACCCAAGTTGCAATTAACGCAACAATAATTAAATCATTTAAGTGATAATGTTATTTTAAAATAATAACACAATCATTTCATACAGCAGAGGACCAAGAATGGCCCGATCAGTACTCCCCAGTGAAGCAGTTCACACAAATGGTACTCCACGGCTCCGAGCACACAGCCCCATACAAAGTGCAACACCACCACAGCGACCCGGCGTACTACCAGAACCACCAGGCAGTAAACCAAAATCGTACTAAGCCCAAACAAGGACCGACGTTTAAAATAACGAGACCTAGCCCGGGCCGGACAACAGACCAAATGCCGGGAAATCGATAAGAAACCTAACTTAATACCAAAACAACAATTTATGAACAATATGGAAAACACAAGACCGTTTAGTCGCGAAAGTGGCTCCGACCCGCCTGCTGAGGTGCCAAGCGTCGTACGGAGTGCCGAATCAAGCTTAACCTTCGTTAACGGAAAGCGGGAGCAACACAAGACAAAATAAACTCCAATCTAACTGCGCAAGGCAAACTCTAAGGAGTGCCACTCGAAGACTATGCACTTGAAGATCAAACATAAATCACCCAGACTAACGTGCCGCTGAACGACTCATTTCCATCACCAGCGTCTAGTAGAGTACGGAGAGCAGCGTACCGCATCGATATACATCCATGGCATGGTAAACGAGGATAGTAATCCCAGCGACGGAGAGACAGGAGGATGAAAAATCATCCCGCCGCACATAGAAGGTATTTCAAACTCAGGCTCGACAAACTACAACAGGCGAGCTTTTGCTTCCCTTGCGAATCAAGTTAAAGGGCACACCACGCCGCTGTGCACACTATTAACCGTAAAATCACGGTCCGGTCTTCCCATCGGGCCCCATTCGGCGTCCAGACGCAAACAACCTCAGCCGAGCCGAACTGTCTTCACGCCAAGGCAGCCACCTCTTTCCTCCTCACACGCCTCCAGCTAAGCTCCGGCCAACGATCACACACGGAAACAACCGCCTAACGCCAAAGCGCTGTCTGAGTGAAAACTCAGCACTAAGATCGATACGGACTTGGAAATAAGCGAGCACCGCAACATTCGTTGCATAACTTGCATGTTATGACAGTATGCCACTTCAGGGCAACAGCATTTTGAAGGTTTACCACTCACTCTTGGTATGATATGCTACTATTAAATGTCAGTTAAGGACATATCAGCAGTATATATCTTTAGGAGATCCTTAGACAAACAGTAATAATGCTTGAAGTTGTGCATTGTCGATGTGGCCTTGCGATTAGAGACGTGTAGTTAGGGAATCTACGGAAGTGGTTTTGGGTCCTGCTACAGTCTAATATTACGTTTTTCATCTTCATGCTTGAAACAGATTCTGGTTCTTTCTTATACATGTAACGAAAGTATATTCTGCAATATTCGACATTATTTACATGTAAGATGAAGGAGGAATGATTTTCTTCAATTTTTCGACTTCACTGTGATTAATAAACGGAAGACGAAATTCTTGCAAGTGGATTGCATTCTTGCTTCTCACAAACATTTGGTCGTTTCTGCCGTATTTGTCGCGATTTCCGTGGTGCTCTTAAGCAGGAATCCAAAAGGACAGCTAAAATTACTTGTCACAAATACTTGGCTCTTTACTCCCATTACGCGACTTCTGAAGGTGTGATTAGAGAGGAACATAAGAGTGCAGCTTAAACTGCTGCCAGAGAAACGGCCAGCGACTGAATTTATATTCTTGAGAATGAAAACTTAGCCCATGTAAGCTTCCTCTGTTTATCATCCGTGTAATTAGCAAGTTTCAACTGTGTCACATTTTCAGGCACATATTTTCAGCATCATGCTTCGTTTCACATTTTACTACATCAGTGGTACATGTGGACAGTTATACATTGTATTTCTGTGCGTATATGCACAAACACAATACAGTAGTGTACATGATTACGTCGATTAGCCTACAAGGCTACCTCAGGTCCAGCATAACTGTAGTGAATATCTATGTTCCTCAAAATCTATCAGGGCTATAGCCACTGGTTTTCTTTGGGGTTAACGAAATTCGACGATAATTTTCATCAGCGGAGCATATTTCGTGTTGGTCCAAGCAACGTTACAAATCAACAAATCCACTAATTAGAGTCTACGTAAAGAGTTTGTGAATCATTTCATATTCATTCATTATCTTCTTGGAATGATTCTATTTTTACTGAATAAATCAGAGTGTTAATGAAAAGATAGTTTCTGTTAAAAGACTTTCATTCATATTAAATAATTTATTTGTGCAAACATCCACTTTATGATCTACTGTTAGCGCCATAAGTGTTAGCGTTACCCATTATAGCTGCGCACGCAAAATTACAGCTCCGGTCGTAAAGGCATTCCCAGCTCTTAATAGCTTTCTGGGTCAGGGTAAGGGTAACATTTCACATGCACGGAGTTTCACAACCTCCCAAATACTTGGGTCACTGTAAAATTAAAGAACGTTATTTCCTCCAGACATATTTATTCCAGATAATGAAAGAATTGTTTTACAATATACCTTGACATCCTAGGTATTTTTCTGCCTCCGCTCGTCAGATTGAAACGTTTTTAGTGGAGTTCCACAAATTTTCCTGTATCTTCTGCATACTCAGTGGCCGCCAAATTGATCAGCCAGTCACTAATGTCCTGTTTCACTTCGTTGTCAGTTCCGTAGTGCTTTCCGCCCTATATATACTTCAGTTTGGGAAAATATGTTATCACCCAGGACTAAGTTTGGGCTATAAGACAGATGTTGAAGAATGAAGAACTCAGCGCCTAAGCTACCGAAGCAAAGCCTTCGCCTAAGCAATATACTGCTTGTGAGCGTTATTCTGAGGTCTCTTCAACACGCGTCAAACCGATAAATAGGACGCCTTTTTCGATCGCAAAACACTAGGGTCATACATTTTTGAGGCTCAGAATTTGTCTCACATTTTTTGGTTTTGTTTTGGATCATGAATGATGATTTACTGATGCTTTGTTTTTTACGCGACGCCCAGATCTCGTTTGGCTCAAAACCTCTTCGCCATCCTCGTCGTATTTCATGAGGAAAGTCAGCGCAGTGCCATTGGTTGCTTTTTGTGTTCATTTGCCAAATGTCGCAGAAACCACCTGGCACACACGGTTTGTAGCCAAAATCACCCAAAACAATTTAAAAAATAGCCGGTCGTGAAATTTCAGGAAAGCCTAAGCTCAGCGGATCAACAGTTACATTTTTTCCTCATATCTTCACTTAAGTACTTCAACAACAACTGAAGGTCAGCCTTATCGTTCTTCACATAAATATTCGATCGTCTGCCATTAAACATGATGCACTGTCTTCAGACGGGCGTTTTCTTCATTACATATCAACAAACTTCATTTATCTGTCTGTAAATTCCAATAGGATGAACTTTTTTTAGCATTCAGAAATAATGTTTCTCTTTTAAACCCAAATTTGCCAGGATGAATAATGGAATAATGCGCCTCCTGTACCCATATACGAGGGTTATCCAGAATGTAAGTTTCGATCAGTCGCGAAATGGAAACCACAGTGAAAACCAGAAACGTTTTATTTGCAGCGCTTAGGTGCACCTTCCACCTCCTTCTCTACATAGTCGCCACTTTATCTTCGAGTGTTGTCGTAGTGTTGTATCAACTTCCCAATATCCTCGTCATAGAAAGCAGCCGCATGTGCTTTTGGCCAGTTATATGCACTGCTCTGCAGCTCGTTGTCTGTGGAAAAATTTTGTCTTCATAGCCAGCGGTTCTTGTGAGCAGAGATGAGACTCAGGGGGAGCCAATTACGGACTGTATTGTGGATGATCAAACACTTCTCATCGGAAACGCTGCAGGAGCGTCTTCATTGCCCCAGCAATGTGCAGTCGAGAATTGGCATGAAGAAGGAACTGCTCGACAGTTGCGTTATGTGTGCTCCATGACACAGGCGAAATCTCTAACTAGGCCCTCATACTTGGCGGGAGACACTATCCCCACGCATCTTTACGTGCTCACAGTTCACTCAAAACTGAAAAGAGCGACGCGACACGATCGACGGGTATACTAGAGACACTGTCCAACAGATCTGTGCAAAGCTTTACCGGATTTTCCCAGTGGTTTCCTTTTCGCGACCGATTGGAACTTACTTTCTGGACAACCCTCGTATGTGCTGGCACCATATCTTAATGCAGACCTATAAATTAACATAGAGAGAGAATGTACAGCTTAGGATGTCACAGAGACGGCTAGCAGTACACTGAACAAATTTCATGAGGCGCTGCAGCGCCCTTGCCCGTCTCGAAGTCGATTCACAGTAGTATTTCGTATGAGTCAGCATCCAGCTACCACCCGCATGGGCACATCCATGCTGTCACATGTGAACGTAAGTAGAGAAGCTTTGGCTCCATTTTCAGGTACAACAGGACACTGAGTTGCCATAAAAGAAGGACATCGTAATATTTCTTCTCTGAACACACACACACACACACACACACACACACACACACACACAAAATTGCTACACACCCAAAGTAAGTAGTCTATGTGTAACTGTATGCGTTCCTGTTGCTGGTGGAGGTTGATATTTTCACTATCCAGCCAAATGTTAATCCAACACAATACTGTCCACCAAAACCATCACCTATATACATATATGCAGCAAAAGCACATACGGAATTTTGACTCTACCAAGTATCTTAAATTTATCTTTAATTTCACTGATATAAAATAACATTCCATGACAACATAATAATGTTAGTCAAGACTTGGAAGGTTTGGAGGCACTACTAATACTTAGTACTGTGTTCATTTTATTGTTTATGATGTTTACATTAATTTTGTTCTACATTAGGTATATTTTTTGAGAGTCATTTGTTCTTTTAGAGATCATGCTGCAAATATCAGAAGCATTGATTTTCCCCTTAGTATCAGCAGCTACATCGACTGAGTGCTTACAGTTGTTTGATGCATTATAAAACTCGGGCTATAGACTGATGTCCACAACTGCTTCTCTGATTACTCAACATTTGCCTACATAACCATAAAATGTATGGGAGTCACCCTAGTTCTCTGTACTGGAAGACTAAGTTGTTCTGACATATGTATATGTTACAGCGAATCACCGACATCTGGAAAATGTCGACTTTCACCGGTGAATGTCAACATTCACATAGTCGCTTAGTGTATGTCCGAAATATTTGCTAAATACCCGTATTTCTGACTTACACCGGTAAATGTTCGCATTCAACATGCACATTTTCTTCTCCATAATTGAGCCGCTATAAAAAGTCACAAGGGTGACATAACTTTTTCGCCTCTCTTTCTGAAAGAAATGACCATGAATTTAAAATACACATACATTCTACATGAGAAAAGAAAATAACAGTTATAAAAAATTACTTACTTATGTGATTCAAATCTTATTTACTGCAACAACTAAAACTATTATGACACTTTGAATTGCACAA
This sequence comes from Schistocerca serialis cubense, assembly GCF_023864345.2. Taxonomy (NCBI): domain Eukaryota; kingdom Metazoa; phylum Arthropoda; class Insecta; order Orthoptera; family Acrididae; genus Schistocerca; species Schistocerca serialis. The sequence goes on from NC_064641.1 coordinate 296,321,487, forward strand.
GAGTCCCTTGGTTTTACAACTGCATTTATTTGTGGAACACTTCCTTTTGCAATGACAGCATGTATAGCCTTGTCACCCGCTTCTCGAATTAACTGCAGCTGCTTCTCTCAGCGACATTTCTTCAAAAGAAATCTCATCTATGGAAAGTAATTTTTCTTTACAAATTACGAACTGATTACGTGTGTAAAGCTGCTAGAGGGTACCATTTTTATTTGCTAGTGTATAGAAGTCTAAGTCTTCTATTCCAACAACAACCGCTAACACATTTTTGGCTATCTGTACGACCACGGTTGACATCAGGGACTTGTATTCGTACATTATCACCAATTTGAGCATGAGGAAATTGTTTTTGTGAGGTTCGTAACACCTTTGTTGCTTGTAGTAGAAGATTTTCTTTCGCGGCCGCTCTTTTTTTAGAAATCAACTTGTATTTTTCAGACAGAATTTGATGTGAAGACGTTGTAGGTTGTACGTCCTCTTCAATATTTTTCTTTGGAATATGGTTTTCGGTATGACCACTGCTCAAATTTTTTTATAAGCATTAACAGTTTCTTCGAGCTGTTCTTCGGTTTCAGGAGTATTGGCAATTTCTTCGAGTTGCTCTTCAGTTTCAATATTTACGATTTATTCGCCAGGCAAAAAAGTCGATGCTATGCTTCTTTTTACTTTAACGCCAAAGATGGCTTCATAAGGACTTTGGCGTATTCCTTCGTGATATGTAGTGTTCTTGGCAAATTGAACAAAGGATAAACCATCTGACCATTTATTTGAATCGTTATCGTTCATCCATGCAGTTAGCATATTCTGTACATCCTGATTGGCCCTTTCAACTGTGCCTTGTGTTTGACTGTGACGAGGCTTTCCATGAACTATTTTAACATCTTTCCACATAGCGCATATTTCGGCTGTGACTTGATTACTAAATTATCTACTATTATCTGACTACAATATTGCTGGTACACCAAATGTTAAAATTATTGAAAGAACGTGATGCGCTACTTCTTCAGCTCTTTTAATTTTCAAAGGTCGTAGCTGGACAAACTTAGTTAAATGATCTTGATATACCATTATGAACTCATATTTGCCATCTCTGATTGACTGCAGATCTATCAGATCAACTTGACATGTTGAGTTTAATTCAGAACTAGCCATCGGCTTCACACCAATACCTTTCTTAGGTGCACTGTGTTTCATTTGACACTGTTCGCATAAATTTAAATACAAAATTACAACTTCATATGTAATATTTTTGTATTTAACTTGCAACTCTTTAAGAATATGTGTTCTTCCACCGTGGCCTATTCTGATGTATCATATAGTATACTGTTCAATTCTTCATTGGTAACATAATACTGTACATTCGTTTTCCCTGGTTTTAATGGTTTAATTAACTTCTCTTCATCATCAATTTTTAAAACATCAAAACGTTTTAATCGTCTGTAATCCAAAGGCGTGTTGCGTTTAATTTTAGCAGAAACCACATCAGAAAGTAATTTAGAATGCTTTTCTTGAGAAAAATAAAAAGAATTGTCTTTTCGTTCACCCGCAATTAATGCATTTAACTTTTCATGAAAAAGATCACGATTTACTGCAGTATCCATTTAGTATAAATTAGGGTATCGGAAAAGAAATTACGAAAACGTTGCTCGCATTATCAAAGCTTGCATAAGACTGACCAAGCTGATTGACTCTGAACAGAACAAAGGATTTGGCGGGAGAGAACCATCGCTTATTTCTTGACTCTTTGTTTTGGACCTCCACCAGAGCATATCTGTGATTGTCGACACACACCGGAGAGGGTCCGAATGTACAACAATGTAATGAGATATTCGATCTTTCACCGACATATTCGGTATCTGTTGACATTCACCGGTGAAAGCCGACATTCTCCAATTTAGCTCATTCACAGTAACATATATATATATATATATATATATATATATATATATATATATATATATATATATATATATATATATATTATTATTATTCACGTTTGGGCCCTACTGGACCACGCAAAGTACAATCACGGGGCATTCAGTTATTTTCTTTTAGACTTTCTCTCTGCCCAAATTGTTTTCATTCTCTCGGAATGAGCTCTTTTCCTTTCATCAGACCATGTGGTTCCAGTTTTCTTTGGTTTTTAGCTTGACCAACTACCCAGTCATGGATTTTTTGCCTAAATAATTTTCTGTCTTGAATTTCATCTTGTTTTATATCTGCCTCTTTCATGTCCTCTTTTATAGCAGCAATCCATTTTATTGTCTCAAATTTAGCTTTACTTCGATTTTCGTAGAATTCCACTACTTGTTTAGTTAGTCTGGTAGCATCCATTCTTTTAATATGCCCATAAAATTTTAATCTGCGTTTTTTCATATCCGAATATATGCTGGTGTATTGTTGAATTTCACTATTTGCTCTTAGCCTGTATGTTCCTTCTTCAGTATATTTTGGACCTAGAATTTTTCTGATTACTTTTCTTTCTCTTTTTTGGATTTCTTGAATGTCCTTTTTTCTGTTTAAAATTAGCGTTTCAGCCCCATAAAGGCACTCTGGTTTTATGACCGTGTTGTAATGTCTCAATTTAGGGTACCTCGAGAGACATTTTTTGTTGTAGATGTCTTTTGTAAGTCTAAAAGCTGTCTCCATCTTTTGACAACGAATTTCATTTCCAATTTTTTCTAGACCAGTCTCTGAGATTGTTTCACCTAAATATTTGAATTGCGAAACTCTTTTGATTTTTCCATACTTAGTTTCCAAAAGTTTGGGTGCCAGTTTGTTGCTAGTCATATACTGTGTTTTTTCAAATGAGATTTGGAGACCTACTCTTTCTGCTGTTTCTTTAAGAATTTCTATTTGTTTCTGTGCAATTTGGATGTCCTGCGTTAGAATAACCAAGTCGTCTGCAAAGGCCAAATAGTCTATTCGAATATTTGTTCGTCCTAATTTCACTGGTTGGTCAATTTTGAACTCCAATTTTCGTTCGCGCCACTCTTGTATTACTTTTTCTAGAACGCTGTTAAATAGCAACGGAGAGAGTCCATCACCTTGCCTCACGCCTGTTTTTATTTCAAAGGATTCTGAAATTTCTCCTCTGAACTTTACTTTTGATTTTGTACCAGTTAGCGTGCCTCTGATAATTGCCGTGGTTTTAGGATCCAGGCCTTGTTCTTTCACAATTTGGAAAAGAGATTCACGATCCACTGAGTCATAAGCCTTTCTAAAATCTACAAAGGTACAAACTTGTTTTTTATTGTAAATTTTTTGATGTCTGAGAATTAGTTTGAGGACTAAAATCTGTTCTGGGCAAGATCTATTTGGCCTGAAACCTGCTTGATATTCGCCAATTTTCCATTCAAGTTGTTGTTGTGCTCGGTTCAGAAGACATTGAGAGAGGATTTTGTATGTGACTGGAAGAAGAGAAATTCCTCTGTAATTATTAACATCAGTTTTGTCTCCCTTCTTATGAAGTGGGTGAATCAAGGCGGTTTTCCATTCATCAGGAATTTTTTCAGTTTGCCAAATGTTTTGCATGATTGAAGTAATTTATTTAACGGTTTTTGGACCAGCTGCCTTTAAAAGTTCTGCAACAATGCCATCTTCACCAGATGCTTTGTTGTTTTTCAACCTATGAATTTCTTTAATGATTTCCTCTTCATTTGGTGCAAGTGAAACTGGATTGCATTGTTGGGGAATTTTTGGTGGAAATCTTTCTGTGGGTTTGGGGCAATTTAGAAAACTCTTAAAATATTTAGAAAGTTCTTTGCAATTTTCTTGGTTGTTAAGAGCCAACTGTCCATTTTCCTTCTTGAAGCAAAGATTCTGGGGTTGGTACCCCTTTGTTTTGGTTTTAAAAGTTTTATAAAAATTTCTGGTATTGTATTTCTGAAAATCTTCTTCAATTTCTAAGAGTTGACTATTCTCATATTGTCTTTTTGTTTGTCTAATTAGTTTTGAAGTATCTTTTCTAGTTGTCAGGAATGTATCATATGTGTCTTCTGTCTTGTTGCTATTCCATGCTTTAAATGTCTCTTGTCTGGCTTTGATTGCATGATCACTGTTTTCATTCCACCAAGCGTGTTTCTTGTGTTTTCGTAAAGGAATTTGATCTTGAGCTGTTTTGATAATCTTGTGTTTGAGTTGTTCCCAATTTTGTGCACTTGTTTTGTCAAATTCGTCTGCTAATAATGATGGTTGGATTTTACTGGTGTCAAATTTGGGGATTAATGGTGTCCTTTTGTTGAAATTTTGGTGTTTTATCTTTAGTTTCACACGGGTTAAGTAATGGTCTGAGTCAATATTGGCGCCTTTACGAACTTGAACATTTAAAATTTCTTTGTGACATGGATACGAGATTGCAATATGGTCAATTTGGAATTCACCTATGTCCTTGTTAGGTGATCGCCATGTCTTTTGTTTTGAAGGTTTTTTCTTAAAATGACTTGACATAATTTTGAGATTGAGATTTCTGCAAAATTCTACCAGCCTCTTTCCATTTTGATTGGTCCATTTATGTGCAGGGAATTCACCGACCGTTTTTCTAAATTTTCTCTCTTTCCCTAACTGTGCATTAAAATCACCCATTAAAATCTTTACATAATTTTGAGGAATTTTGGAGACTGTATTCTCTAACACTTCCCATGACTTATTTACTTTTTCTGGATTTGTTTTATTCTCCTGGTTGATAGGCATGTGTGTGTTAATTAAACAGTACATTTTATTTGCACATTTCATGGAAATTGTCATTAGTCTGTTGTTTACTGGATTTACTTCGATTACGGAGCCAAGAATGTCTTACGAAATTGCGAATGCAACACCCAGATGCGGAGTGTTTTTAAGAATTCTTTTGTCTGTTTTACTTTTAAACAATCGGTAGTTTCCAAAATCCATGGTATTCTCATCAGGCAACCTTGTTTCTTGCAGGGCTAAAATTTTGATATTTTGTTCTTTTAGTGTGTCTCCTAATTTATAGAGTTTTCCTGGTGTCAAGAGAGAGTTAATATTGATAGTTTCAAAAAATGTTTCGACCTTGGGCATGAGTCGGTCAAAAGACTTCGATTTCCTCTGGTTTGGGATATAGCGTTTCCGCCTAGTCTCCCCAGAATCCGATAGACTAGTTGCGCCACTGATGGCGGAGGATTTGTTACCACCCGGGGTAATTTTGTAATTACTAAAACGCTCCATAATAGTACTTAGAATCAAAGGGTTGAGCTCAGAAAAGCTCAGTGGTTAAGACTGGAGTGGTTAGTTCCAGAATTTGTATTACGGCCGCACCTCTGGTGAACAGACGCCGACCACAGTGCCGCTTGTTACAAGTCAGACGCAAGGTGGATTTATTGTATTATGTGCCTCTTCCGCTAGTTCCACCGTACCGAGATTCGTTCTCTCCGCCTTCACTACCGTTGAGGTCTTCGCTGTAACCCTAGCAAAGGGGCCCTGACAGAGTACTATCATCCGGGCCAGGTGAACTCTGGTTTTTTAAACGAGGTTGTTACTCCTCCCCCTCCTCCTTCCTCATCACTTGCATAATGAGGCCCCGGGCTTGGGACCGGTACAGCGGAGTTATATATATATATATATATATATATATATATATATATATATATATATATATATATATAAACACTGGATTGCCCACAGTAAAAATAGATGTCCATCATATTTTCTCATAATAATTGTACCCCACACCCTTTAATCCAACTTGGCAAATGTCCCAAGCTGATGAACAAATCCTATATCTTTTGCACATAACACACCACCAAATTCATGAATGTGTTATGCATGTGATCAATAATTGTCTAGTGGATCAAACATCATGAGTAATAACAGGTATTTTTACAAATACATGTTGACGTCCTCATAGCATGGTAGAGTTATAGTAGATTTAAATTTATCTACAGTAGCGTAAGAGCACTAACCTAACACATCGAAAAGAAACGTCATAGTTGTGGTACCAGTATAAAAGCGGTTGATAGGTAACTTGTTAAATATACTCCACACATTGACTCTTTCCAGTTTCTGCATCATTTCCAGTAATACAGTTTCCAGTGATGTATAGCCATTGTCTGCATTCCTCAATGAATAGCCAGTGTCAAATCATTCCAGTCATTGAAAAAGCTCCATTAAAAGAAAACTGTCAGTCTTGTACAGTGTTAATGTTACATACAGGATTTGAAATGTGATCCAGTAGAACAACACAGAATACCATCAAGAGATTGTCTACAACAGTCTGTGTCAGTGTTTCAGTAGATCATGTAATTGATTTCCACATTCAAATCATTAGAACTACAGTCATAAAGAGCATAGTTTTATCACCAGTTATCAGTCCAGATTACAAAAAATTACATACTACGCAAGTCAACCCTAAACTCATATGTATTTAATTCCTTCGATGGGGTTTACTTAGACTGAACATCCTTCATAGCAGTTGCATATGTGTAAGAGAAAACACAAGGAGGTATTTTAGTATAACATGCAAATGTGGAGGCAAGGTTTGTGTATCACTTCAAACACAGAGAGATGTTAGCATTTTGCTGTATATGGCAATGATGAATAGCCACATGTTGCCATACTGGAGGAAAATGTTGGAATCGAAACCTATTGCTGCATATGTAAATTACAGCTTATATATATATATATATATATATATATATATATGTGTGTGTGTGTGTGTGTGTGTGTGTGTGTGTGTGTGTGTGTGTCTTGAGCTTCCCTTTATGCAGTAAATTGTTAATTGTTTAGATTCCAACATTTTGCTCCAGTAAGCCAACAAATGGCTACTCCCCATTGCCATTTACAGTAAAGTGCTAACATCTCTTTGTGTTTGAAGTGATACACAAACCTTGCCTCCACAGTTGCACTCAAGTCACATCTGGGCCTTATTAGATGTTGTACACATAATATCGTTTAATGATAATTCGTGTGCAAACATAAAGAATTGTTAAATTAAAGTTTGATATTGCTGTTCATTGTTGGAAGTGAAAGCACTCTAAATCAGTATGTTTTCATATTCCAATGAGAAAGCTCTTCGTATACATTAAAATACCAAACTGTCTGCGATGTTTAACAGTGTTCTGTCATTTGTCCTCTAGGGTGACAAGCCCATAAGCGTCTTTATTGTGCTACGTATACAAAAAAGAGAACTGAAAATTAAAACTGCAAAGTTAAGAAACGAAAACACCAGTACATGGCGTAGACAACTGCCTTAAGCAAATGAAAAACGGTATTCCTCTTCCACTTACAAATGGAGCCAAGGAAAATAAGTCTGTCTACATACCTCCATACTTGGCGGCATGGGCATGTTCATTCTGGTGGCAGCAGTGCTGAATAGCACGAAATATCGAAAACCGGTTGAATGCTGAATTCGCAATACCCATGTATCGAGGGAGGAAATTTTGTGTACATGGAATATTGATACAGGGAGGCTGTGTGCAGCTCCTTGCGAAAAGGAGTGTTTTATCTTAACATGAGGCAGCTAAATCTGCAATTTTTTTTTTTTTAGCTGATACTTGCGTTTTCACCCATTCAACCACTTTTCATTGCTGGTCTCCACTTGCAAGAACGACATGTGGACATGCTAACGTCATTTCATTTCACTGTAGTGCACTGTCATCTTTGTATGTGCAGGGTTAAAACTTTACCTATAAATCGAACCACAACACACAAAAAAGATCAAACATATGCTGCAAGACACGATACAACATGCTCTCTATTTCCTTGTTAAATGATTAAAACTGTTGATGGATAGATAATAGTTTGTGTTCACTAGTTCTTTCTCTTAAGACCTATGATCTGATTCGACCAGTAGATAAAATGTCTTGACATACTGGGCCTTGCAAATGTACTTAATCAATACTTCTGGCAGTTACTAACTCAGTAAAAATACTTACGTGTAAAGACAGACTGAGACCTGCAGAAATGCGAGTTGACTGGAATGTTTCATGTAGATGCACACAAAGACCAGAAAAGATGCGCCCCCTCGCAGTAGTGATTTCAGTCTCAATACATACAGCGCAATCTCTTAAAACAGAGCACAGACCTGGAATGGAGAGCAAATTGCCTAAGAGCTGTGGAGCCCTACAGCTACTGATGAGAGCAACAGTGCAGAAATGTGGACAGGTAGACGACAATTTGTGTTTGATGCACTGGTTCTTTTTTCTTATAGCTACAAAATAACATTGGTTCACAATATTGTGGTGATATCTTGTCAATACAACTAGCAATGGAGTAACTGTAGCCTATACGCTGGCATTACATGTCGAATATGCTGATGTCCCACTACACTAACAGTGAAAATGTAGTAGGCTATAAACTTTCTCCTCTCATCATTTTTGGGGAAGGAGGGTGCATCAGGGGAAGAAAAGTAGCCATGGAAAGACGACGTCGATTTTGTTCTGATGATGGCGTATGCCACCTCTGGGATGGCAAATATACTGATAATGATATCATAGTCGTCTGCAGACAGATAGTATAGTGGATATAGCTGCCAGAGTACCTTCTGTGTCTACCGTTTAATAGGGAATTCCCACTGCCAGAGGGCTCAGCTTAGTGCGACATGTGAAAATATACACTCACCAGTGCTTATTGTTAGGGTAGCAGTGGCAGATCACACAGCTACCACAGGGCTTGTGGACCCAGATGTGTTAGTGCGAACTGCTATTAGAAATGGGACAATGGGTATTCACACATTTAGCCCATCGTCCACACAAGCCACAGCATGGCTGTGCATAGCTCGACTGGTGCCATCAGAGGATCACTTGAAAGATGGAATGATGCAGCATGCTCTTCAGTGATGAAAACAGATTCTGCCTACATGCAAGTGATGCTCATTTGCATATTCAGTGTACACCTAGTGAGCACATTCATCCAAGGCCAACTGGCCCCACCTGTGACCTCATGGTCCAGTGTGCAATAAGATACAATTCTCGTCAGCATTAGTTTTTCTGGAGGGAATGTTAACCAGCGCCCAGTATATGGAGAATGTTGATAGACACATTATTTTGCCAGTCTTGGAAGAGGAAGGTGATGTGTTGTTACAACAGGATAATGCTTGCCCACACACTGCTCATGAAACTCAAAATGCTCTGCAAGAGATGTAGCAACTTCTCTGGCCAGCATGATCTCTGGGCTTGTCTTGTCATGATTATGTGTGGGATATGATGCAAAGAGAACTGACTATTGTGAATTATCAACCAAATACTTTTACAGAACTACGTGAACTGGTCAAGCAGGTGTGGCATAACATATCCCAGGACAATATTCACTATCCTTATGATCGACTGGATGCCAGAGTCAGCGTCTATACTGGCGCCCGTGGGAATTTCAGCATGGGTCGATACCTAGTACCTCAGAACTGCTTGTGCTGTTGATCTGTAAACGTACTCAATTCATGTACACCATATACACGTGGCTACAATAAATCTTGCGTGAATTGGATACCTCTTGCGACGGATTATTTTTTTTATTTTATTTGCTTGCGTGCGATGCACCAATTGCGACGGATTATACGTTGCTGCTGCAATGCAATTTCTTTTATGATTTTTGTTCACATACCTCTTTACAGCGGTAGATCTTCGCCCGTAAACTCCTGACTGCAGCTACTTACGAGATCACAGAAAAGCAGTGTTGAGGAAACTGTAACCTCATAGCTACACGCTGGAGGCCGCTACAAGTAAAATTTGCTGAAAATTGTCTATGTACCTTAAATAAATGATTCGGAAAGGGGATGTCACTCGTACTTTAAACACGAAGTTCAAATTTAAACCTTCAATAGATCTTTATTGCCGTTAAGCAAGATCATCAGCCCACATTTACGAAAATTACTACTGTTTCTGCTGACAGTTATCACCATACCTAAAACAGCCAGAACTTTTACCTTCCCAAATTCCGAAACCAATTACTTGTAACACAGTCAATGATCGGGCAATTACTTCTGCACACGATATTCAGTGGTTGTCTTTAGTTAAAAGTTAATGCTCGCCATACAATACTCAGTAAGAATATACTCAGCACCGAAACGCTATATAATTCAAAGTTCACTCGCGACTTTCGTCGGAACGAATTATCACAACTCTCTAAAGTTTTCATAAACAGTTTCTGCTCACTACCAGATACCATTAACACTGGACCATAACGCAGAAGTCATCCCAAGACTTCATCTTACCCATAATGTGAAAAGTCAGATCCAGCATAACCGCCTCCAATCAAAGCTAGCTTGCGACTCTCCTCTCACACGCCCACACTCAAAACTATATCTCCTCGCTAGGCGGCCAACAATCTCGCTTCTCATTGGCTGTCAGCACTTACGACCAATGAGAACTCACTTCTAGGGGGTGGCTCGCGCCAAAATCTAGCAAGCACCAACCACTTCTCTAGGCTCATTGACGTCATCAAATTAAGTAACAAAAAAATTCTCTAATTAAATAAACAAAACAAAATGAACTATAAGCTTTACTCTACATCTGGAAATTTGTTATGTAGTCGCAAATGTTCTGGCTGTCTTATACATAACCATACATACTTGGACATCTGACATTCACTAGTAGGGGAACCACTAGTGGATTCGTTCCCACCTTATAGAGTTGGAACACTTGCCAGTTCCTGTAGAGAATTACATGAATGATTTTTAATAATGCCGAACATCCCACATACTCTCATGCACGCATTCTCATTCATACGCACCCTAACACACAATACACATATTTACTTAGAATTCTTGAAATTATTATTATAGAAAAGTCACAGAGGTTTTCTGAAACTAAAAACTTCCCAAATTTATATATGAACACTGAAAGTGTTATCAGATCATCGTACATAGTCACTGAAGTTGAACTATTACACCACTGTATTTATTTAAATTCTTGACTGTCGGAAAATTACATTTTTTTTTTTTTTTTTTTTTTGGAATTTTACTAACTTCCAAAATACAACTATCTTTGATCTCAGACTTTGACATATTGTTTGTTTTCACAACAGAAGGATGTACATCAAATATGACGTTCCTCAGGTTATTCCTTTCTTACTTATTAATATTTTTTGTTTCGTATAATGTAAGTGGCCTGCCAGCGCTACTCCACTGCTTTCACACGCGCAGCTGCAACAGATGGTCGTGACGTCAGTCTGCAGGACACAACTCGTCCGTTACTGACCGTATAATACTCTACCGGCTTACATTGCAGCCCACATACATTCTGAAGTAAGCTTTTAACAGACAAATGGGCGATCGCGCACTAGTTGCGACGCCACACTCTAAACGGTTGTACTATTTTTTTACATCAGTATATTTTATTACATACATACAAACAGTCAATTTCCAGACAAGAATTTTAATAATAGCCACTCATTGCCATGCTATATTCCTCCTGATTGCTGGCAGTCTGAATAAACTCGACATAGACTGTTGCTGTTGTTGCTCAAATAATTAGGTTATCGAATACCTCTTGCCCTGGGACTGCCAGCACTGCATTAGGGGCGCCTTTGGGCTGCGAGGAGTAGGCTGCTGTAGCTGTGTTATAGCATAGTCAAATGACAACAGGTCCGATAGATTGCAAAGACATCCTATGAACAGTGAGTGCTGCTGAGGTGCAAGTACATTGCAAAACACATCAATGTTCTTGTCCGCAACATTAACAACAAAATCCTGTCAGATGTTCAAACTGTGTTTTAAAAAAATTATTGAAAGATAAACCCTGAACTTCCGCGCATTCAAGCGTAATAATGGCAGAGCAACAACCTAAACCCTGCACATTAACTGTAACTTGTCACGTTTTATTGCACTATGTGTTTTACTACTGTGTGATGTGTATCGCTGTGCATAATCTGTGTTGTGGTTCGAGTATGGCATTGCTCAGATACTAACCGTTGCTGTCCTGTTGTATTCTACATAATTGATGTGACAGTGCGTGAGGTATTACGTAAGATTCAGGTTGATGACTGAGTCAAACGTTGCCATGGTTTCGGGTCCATGATTGTAGTATCTGCCTGCAACCTTAATTAAATCAATTACAGTAACATGCGTCTTGTCACTCTCTTTCAGCCATTTTATTTTGTCCCTATTATCACATAGACTAAAATTAGTACTTACACAGTCTCAACTACTATAATCGCACATTGCAATTAACACAAATATTTCAATAACGCCACCTTTGTGTTGTTGCTATACTATGTCATACTCCTTACCTAATTAGAGCAGTGAAAATATTGCATTGTAATTAGTGATTTGGTAGGTGCTGAAGCGTTCCCCGTTCAAATCTGATCATCCTTGTAATTTGGACGCAACCCGTCGGTTTTCTGTCAATCGAATAGAGTAGAGTTGCTTGTGGCTGTGGTGTTCAAAATCGGTGACCCGATTACTTACCGGAACATATATGACGTTCAGTTAATATTACCATTCGAGCTGTTGAATCGCAAGCAGGTACTATATTTCGAATGAAGTCACCGTTAGCGTGAGGTTGAACGCCAGTATTTGTTCAGGTCTAAATGATGTGTGCATCATGTAACACCTCGGTTCAGTTTGCAGAGATAAAAGCTATAGAAAGAACAATTTAAAATTAGGATTAGAATTTTTAGAGGAGAAAATAGTGTAGAATCAGAGTTCGGTAACTACAGATCAAAATTATATTATATCAGCAAGTAGTTTAACGTCTAAGTACAACAAAGCCACGGAAGCTCCGTCATGGAGAAGGCAGTGACGTTAAACTCTTGTGATGAAAACCCTATAAAAGGGCCTGATCGTCATTATTGCTGCCTTTTTTTTCCTTGGTTGTTTCGTTAAAGGGCGGGGAACCTGTGTCAGTCAGCAAGACAATAATTAAATTGGACTTTATCGTGTTAAGATTCACGATAAACTGTTAGAATATTACGGAGATTAAAAGTGATGTAGTGTACGATCTTTGACTGTTACTAGCAACGGAGTATTAAGGGGCTTTTAGGACTTTAGTGCTAGATTGGAACTTTACGGACATATAGACGACAGAAACTCAAATTATCTGCTGATACGAGTGAATTCAGAGGTACCGGTATTCGGATATTAACGTGTGGACTTTTGAAAGTGTCGTGTGCCGTTAGTTGCGAATCTGGACGTAGAGCGCGTGCATATCGGCATTTGAAGACTATTTAGATTCCTCCAGGCTAGGAACCTTTTACACAGACTATCATCCATCACCATCTTAATCCTTGAATATAGACTGAAAGTGAAATACAAGAGTGTCGTACTTATTTCATTTACCTAGTACTAGAGTGAGGTGATCCACATGAGTTCCAAAAGAAATCCGTTGGAATTCGATTACTCGATAAATAGTACAATTCTCAAGGCTGTCAATTCAACTATGTACCTAGGTGTTAAAATTACGAACAACTTCAGTTGGAAAGACCACATAGATAATATTGTGGGGAAGGCGAGCCAAAGGTTGCGTTTCATTGGCAGGACACTTAAAAGATGCAACAAGTCCACTAAAGAGACAGCTTACACTACACTCGTTCGTCCTCTGTTAGAATATTGCTGCGCGGTGTGGGATCCTTACCAGGTGGGATTGACGGAGGACATCAAAAGGGTGCAAAAAAGGGCAGCTCGTTTTGCATTATCACGTAATAGGGGAGAGAGTGTGGCAGATATGATACGCGAGTTGGGATGGAAGTCATTAAAGCAAAGAAGTTTTTCGTGGCGGCGAGATCTGTTTACGAAATTTCAGTCACCAACTTCCTCTTCCGAATGCGAAAATATTTTGTTGAGCCCAACCTACATAGGTAGGAATGATCATGAAAATAAAATAAGAGAAATCTGAGCTCGAACAGAAAGGTTTAAGTGTTCGTCTTTCCCGCGCGCTGTTCGGGAGTGGAATGGTAGAGAGATAGTATGATTGTGGTTCGATGAACCCTCTGCCAAGCACTTAAATGTGAATTGCAGAGTAATGATGTAGATGTACTAATCAGTGAAGGTTTTACGGAACCAAAGCTATTCAGCAGTAAGTCAGCACCATCTGGCGGAAAGCGTAGGCATTAACTAACACGCTAACTGAAGTGAACGTTTACGTGTTTTACGGACTGCTTAATATGAACTTTTGTGACTCTTTGACGTCCAAACTCCCTCCGAAAGATGGCGCAGGCTGTCTTAATCATAAAAGGGGAGAGTTTTAGCCGGACAAATTACTAAATAAAAGCGATATTTACAAGACTCGCAGTAATAGCAAAATACAAGCACCGCACCTCATCGGAGGGTCGTCGCTGTCACGTCAGCAAGTAAAGCCGGAAAACCTACCGACGATACGTATGTACGAGCAGACGTCGACGTCGAGTACCTAAAAAGGGAACCAAAAGAGAGTTGGGTATGCTACAATCATCCGTGGTCACTTTCCATTCTTGAGTTGTTCTTTCAATGGGAATATCTTTTTTTATGAAAAAATTTTTTTTGATGGAATATGAATATCCTGCAACAGTAATTAGTAAAACATACACAGAAAAAAAAATACTTACGGTGCCATTAATCAATTTGAATGACAAATGAAGATAATTAGAGGCAAAATCGGAACAATATGATGGTTACTATAAGACTGTAGCTCACTTAGATGTCAACTGTGGCTACTGGTAATTGTGAGAAAAACGTAATGCTAACTGAGCGTAATGTCACATGAACAGAGGAAAGGCAACAGGGCTTGCTTGGCTATATATAAAATTCTACATTAAGTATTTGAAAGAACTCTATCCCACTCTAGCAATAGTCTATCGTAGATCAGTGAAACTGTGAAGCTTTCCAAGCGACTGGAAGAATACGCAGATCTCTTTCAATGCGGGCTGCCGATCAGATCGCTTATGTCAAAATGTTGCAGAAGTTTTGAACATGTTGTATGCCCACATCTTAAGACCTTTCTAGGGAACGTCAACTTGCTCCATAGCAAACATGTATTCCGCAGATAAGGCTGTGTAAAATTCAGCTTGCTTTGTTCGTGAGACCCAGAAGACGGTAGATACCGGTGCCCAGGTTTATGTAAAAAAGGCGTCGATAAGTTCCACTCTGTCGCGCAATGAAGAAAATACAAGAGGGTGTTACTGTATACAATGCTCATCTCCATCTGTTCTTCGTGAGACATCTATTCATGTGAAAGGGCGTACTTTGCGTGCTACTGTGACTTCCACTGTCCCCTAGCAGTGACGAAATGATAGCAGGAAGCACGATTTTACTAAATCTTCCGCGTGAACTAACATATTATATTGGCTGCCTGTTCGAAGAACGTACGGTCTCAGAAATTTCACTGTACACTATACAGTGAAGCACAACGGCTCTCTTGTATTATTTGGACTCGAGTTGGATATCTGTGACGATTTCCCTCGTTTTATACGGTTGCATGACGAAACACGCTATCCTGCTTTGGCTCTCTACTTCCTCTAATAGTACTGCCAAGTAAGTGTCCCAAGCTGACAAGAGAACACTCCGTGGTATACATAAATTATCTCGATGAAGCCTGGCAGGTAGGTAGAGGGCTCAAAGTAACGCAAAAAGTATTTTTTTTTCATTTCTGCAAATTGCACTTTAAAGTGGTAATATTTACTCCGAAAGGATATTTTGCAAATTAAGGTTAGAGGGAATGTCTTCGAAACCAATATACAACGAAAAGATGTTTCATATAAAAGCTGAAATGTAATTAACGTTTTGAAAACTTCTTAATTATATTTTGCAGTAATCGTAAACTTTCCAAAATACTGCACCATTATTTATTAATTTGGAAAATATAAAATTTGGCTACATCCTAAATGAAAGAAGCTTTCATGTCACATCCACCCATGTGTAACAAAGTTGGTTTCTCAAATACCATTTTTCTAAAATAATCTGTACACGAAATTGCTGCCAGAGTATTTTCAACATACCTATTTGAAATACCTAAACATTTATTATTTTTCTAATTATTTTGGTTTTACGTTTTAAATTGTAGTTTGTATTTTAAATTCATGTTCTTTTAGATTTTAGTTTACCGTTTCACATATGTATATATAGTTAGCTGAGAATAGTAAGTAACACTTAATTATCATACAAAATATTACATTATTGATAAACTGTACAAAAACGCTTTAAACGTTAACTCGTTTTAACATCATGCGCATAAAATGAACGAAATTTCTTCACGTCATACGCGCGACGGTCAACACAATATAAAACAAAATTCAGCAGGATCCGCATATGGTGGTGGGGAAACCTCTAAATATCCTGGTTTCTATCAGGCATATTTCTGTACATTTTAAAACATTGGCGAAGAGAACTGATTAGGTGCTAGTGACTGCAGCTTGATTATATTGTTTCTCAAGTGGAGATTCATATCATAATTATTCGCCAGAAAAAGATATGAAAATCTTCTGACAAAGTTCTTCCAACATCAAATGCCAAATATGAGGGCGTTCAGTTAGTAACGTAACACTTTGTTTCTTGGCCAATGTCCGTTGAAGAAATACAGAGTTTGTTGTGGTGCATTGTGGAATATTTACGCTTCAGCCCCTGTAATTTCTTGAAGGTCCGATAGGTATCTACGATATAGGTAGCCTTCAAAATGGCGTCTGTAACGGAGCTTAATTCCAAGCAGAGAGCTCTCAATGAGTTCCTTTTCGCTGAAGACCAGAGCATCGCAGGTGTTCATAGACGCAAACAGAATGCCTACGGAGACCTGGCGGTAAACAAAAGCACGATGAGTAGTTGGGCGAGGCTTCAGTCATTATCGTAACAAGATCGCGCTAACCTGTCCTATCTACCGCGAGCCGACAGGCCGCACACAACTGTGACTCCCACAGTGGTGGAAAGTGTGGACTTTGTCATTCGAGGTGGTCGAAGGGCCGCACTGAAAAACTCGCTGCACAACCGGATGTCTCTGTTGGTACTGCTGACACACTCGTCCACCAGTTGGGGCACTCAAAGCTGTATGCCCGTTGGATTGCTAGTCGCCTTACAGAAGACTGTAAAGAGCAACTAATTTGGCACATGAGGGGTTCACTCCGCAGGAAGCTGTATATGGATGATGTGGAGGTTATCAATGTAGCAAGACGTTGGCTCCGACGTCGACCAGTAGAGTGATATCAAGCAGGCATGCACGCCCTAACAGCAAAATGGCGTTCGGCCGTCGCATTGAACAGAGATTATGTTGAAAAATAAAGTTTTGTGTCCTTGTAGCCTAAAGAGTCGGGAATAATACTGTGTATTGGAATCAGGAAGAAAACCAACGTGCTTTCAGAAAAAAATGTGTAGCATTACGTAGTGAACTCTCCTCGGACGTCCAACGACTGTGCCTGTCCCGTCAAGCCTTTTGAGACCACCAGATGAGCAAGTTCCTTTTCCTTAGGCAGAACGCTCAAAACAGTTCTTTCACACTGACCAACCCAAGAATCTCACAATAATACGGGCATTTCTCCCGCAATGCGAAACTAAAGTTCTGTCAGATATCTTCTGACATGGTCAGACGTCGATTTACCAGATTTCGACGCCGTCACAGGAACATATGGAGCTTCAAACATAGATTCTCGAATCCTAGATACAACCCCCCCCCCCCCCCCCGAACTCGTTTCCTTTAAAACTATCAAAACAGGGGTGTTCTGTATAAAAAAATCTTTTCAAGCGTTATATGTGCAGACAAGGAATGCAGTCGCCTGATGATCCCAAAAGACTCGACATACAGTACAGCAATCGGACGTTACAGCTTTCGATGTTGGAAGTTCTGGCGAATGATTATATCAATCGCCATATGAGAAATAATATAATTAAGCTGTAGTCGCTAGTACATAATCAGTTCTCTTCGTCAATGTTTTCCAATGTACAGAAATACGCCTGATAGAAACCAGGATATTTAAAGGATTGCGAATCCAGCTGAATTTTGATTTGTATTGTGTTGTCCGTCTTGCGTATTACGTGAAGAAATTTCGTTCATTTTATGCACTTTGTGTTAAAAATTTATTTTTCAAGCATTTTGTATAGTTTTTCAATACTGCAATTATTTCGTATCATAATAATGGGTTACTTATATTTTGGTTAACGAAATACGCAATATGAAACGGTACACTAGAAACAGAAAACGACATGAATTTAAAACGTAAAGTAACAATGTAAAACATAAAACCCTAAAAGTAAAACATATTATTATTAAGAAAAGAATGAAAGTTTGTATAGTTTAATTACGTACATTGAAAATACTCCAACAGCACATTGTGTACAGCTTATTTTCCAAAACTGGTATTTCAGCCATCACATTTGTTACACATGGGCGGATGTGGCGCGAAAGTTTTTCTTTCATTTATGTTGTAACGTAAGCTTTTATATTTCAAAATTAATTTACGGTGGTGAGGTATTTTCGAGAATTTCAAATTATTACGAAAGTTGATTATGACTTAATTACGTTTCATCTTTCATGTGAAACACTTTTTTGTATATTATGGTTTCGAAGATATTTCCTGTAAACTCGGTATTCCGAATGTCTTTCAGTGCGTATTTTACAGCTTTAAAGTGAAATTGGGCACAAATGAAAAAATGCGTACTGTATTATTTTGACCCCTCGCATAATCGCCAAGTTCCACCAACGTTGTTTATTTACGCCTGACACTGTTCACTTGTGGGTAGCAATACTGAAGTATCTCTCGAATAAGCACATTTTAAGCGTTTTCTTTCTTGGAGTAGAGTACAGAGATACAGAGATTTGAGTTCAGCCGGATGCTTATCAACAGTGGTTCGTCTTTCAAGTCATTCACTAATAGACTAGGAAAGGATGGAAGTGACGAGGGTTGTATGCAAAGTGCACTGCAGTCCCTGCTTAACTATGTAATGCGAACACGACCGCTGTCACTAACTCATAGCTATTACTTGCTACACAAACTACCTAACCTCCGCTCTTAGATATATCCCTCAAATTGTTTAATCAGAGGGTGTAAATTTCAATTACTACACATCCTCGCCTTTTCTCGGTAGCTCTCTCGAAAAAAAATCGACATGCTCTGGGCTCGAGATCAAAGTGACGAGATGAAACGAAACGTCCTTACTTGTTATATACGATTTCTCAGTTAGTTGGATGTCAAAGACGAGGTTCCCGACCAGCGGCGAAGCGTATAGACAGATGACGACTTTGACAGACAAGAGAAATCTGCTGCAAGTTATGAACCAGTTCTCCTCCTGCCTACATAAGTAATCCTCATTTCGCAGGTCGCTTTCGGTAATATTCTGCATCGTGTCTATGACACTTGCAAAAGCAGTTGCAGCCGGTGTATTTCAGGTCGACTACATTGCATAAAAAGCTACAATTCATGCTAAACGTACGTAGTCGCTTATACCATGCAACGACGTAACGTGCTGTTTCTTAGTAAGTGATTCGTCAAGATGCACCTAGATGCAACAGGACAACATGTGAAAGAGTGACAGAGAGCAACGAGTGACCAGAATTTCTAATCCGTGGAACAGGGTACTTCATAAATATTCATCCGAATACACTAGACTGAAATTTACACAAGTAACTTTGAAGACCGTACTCAGTTGAATAAATTCATAGCGGAGAGCAAATGAATGTATTGGGGCCGCTGGTAAACTGAAACTCTGACCGATATTGCTTCATCGTACAACAATGGCTTCGTTCCTAGGCGGAATATCGCGGGGAAGACATCACCAGTAACGCAGCGTTCGGCATATGGACAACTATCCCGTAACAATGTGCACTGTATTTCGCATTGTGACGGTTTGTCTCTTGACTGTAAGAAATGTCCAACCGGACCGATTAAGGAAAAGTTCCGGACCTATTGAGGATGTCAATAGTTTTGCCTGCCGTGTATAGATTGGGGTGTTCCGTATTTTTCAACGTCATAAAAACTCAGCTCCTGCCCCCCATTCCGCCCCCCCCCCCCCCCCACCAACCTATTTTGTTTCAGTCAACCAAAAAACTACTTGTGTAAGATTTTAGTTCAATCAGGCAATTAAAAGACGACTCTTGTAAATAACGGAGTTTCGAATTTCTGCTGTGTGCATTTTGCTCACAGTTTCTCATTATTGCTATTAACATTATTAAATAAAGTCTCATGATTAGAGATAATTCTTTTAATAATCCTGTACTAGGTCTTTAATCCTAATACTGTAATATATATCAAATGTTATAAGGTGTTGAAAAGATAGATAGACCGTCAGTATTGTAAATCTTCAAGGCAAGAAACAATTGTTGGGAGTCCCTGAAATCTCAACACCTTCTGGAGAAGATCAAGCCATGACTGTTTGCCAGGCAGTAGAATGGAAGGGTGTAGCTGACGAACTTCAGACACTTTACTGTGATACGACAGCAAGAAATGAAGGTGAAGTAAATGGTAGCTGCACAAATCTAGAAAGACTGTTCAGTCGTCCCTTGCTGTGATTATATTTTTTTATTGGTGTTGAGGACTTGTTTCGCCTCACTGGTGGGGGCAACATCCGGCCCAGACATGTAACTTTTCAAGAAATTTATTGTAACTTGATAAAAATCGACAAGGAAGCTTACATAACTGGTGGCAGTGAAGTACCTAATGATGCACAGTCTACTATTCTCGGATTTCTTGAAAATCAACTTTCTGTGCAGAAACAACCTCGAGATTATTACCGAGAACTGCTAACGGTGATAGTTCTTGGCGCCACTCCAAAGAATGGAATATCGTTTTCCATCCCAGGAGATGTAACTCACTCTGTGTCGATAGCAAAGTCCATATGTGCCTTCAAGTTATATACTTTCCAAGACCAGTTTCATTTATCTGTTGTGGAGAAGACCTCATTAACAAGGCTGTTTATTTTTCTTGCATACACTTATGTTGGAGCCTGATTTCTGACGACAGAAGCAATTAAAGCACCTTATCATGATTTCCTATTCATGAGTCAACTGATAAATTATCTGGATATTCATGCAGTAAGGGTAATATAGCCCGATTTATTTACGTATCAGAAGAGAAGTAATGAGTAAAATAAAATAAAATGAAGTAAAATCGTCCAGTATACAGAATAATGATTTTCTTCTTTTACTAGTATTGACTTCCCGTCTTTTGTAGCACCTTTTGCGATAAGTTTATTCAAGAGGTTTTCTGTCAGTATTGATCTACTTCACAAAGGCACTTCAACGTGGAAAGTTGAATTTCATTACAAAAGAGCAATTCAAAACTTGAGGACGTGATTATTGTGAACAATATTGCAGAGAGAGATGTTAGATTAATTCAGTACTCTCACAAAAGACGAAACTGAGAAACAATTTAGACTTTAAGAAATACCCAGCTCCTACTAAATCTTCTGTTACGAATAAATAAAGTTCAGTGTTCATTCAATCAAATAATCTTTTGATTCTACGGAAATGAATGTTGCAAAATCATTCTTGTAAGTGAAAAAGTTTCACAAACTTAAAATGAGTGCATTATCGAGAATAAAATTAGTATTTTCCAACTTTTCCATGTTTTTTTTTAATTGAATTTTTCAGTAGTAATAGTCAAAATGGTTTCAAACGGCTGAGGTGCTTGAGGGTCCCCTTGATTTGTTAGGTTTACATAACATTTTTCGTAGGTGGTTTTTTGTCAAGTGGAGCAGAACTGGGTGGTTGGAGAAGTAAACTCACTTACTTTCAGAAAATTACATATAGCTAAGTGACATCCCAGTGCACAAATATGTATACATGAACTGGACGAAGAACGTTTTGATTCATCTCCTTGGTCTCTCGTGTAATGTAGTGATATGCTTGAAAGGTGTCTTTTTCTTTTCTTTTCTTTCTTAGAAATCTTTCATATCGCGCATTCGCTCACACGTTGATGAGCACTTGTCTGTCTCAGAAATCTGTAGGCACTTGTACATCTATTGGGATACGACATCTCTGGATGCACACTGTGAGTTATTCCCTATGAGGAGAACACGCCAAGGGCGGTAAGCCGATTCTCAGAAACTTCGCTCGGCGTAAGAGGAGTCAAAATAGGCCAATACGTTTTTGGGCTTATTCGTAGATACTCGACGGTTTCTGAGAAAACGACAGTCTAAGTTTTCGATGTAATGTAGATGCCGTTTATCACGCCTAGGTCCAACTCAACTGGTGGCATAGTGGCTAGCGTTGTGTCTCTCACTGTTGCGTCTCGTGTTCGAAATCCGATTATTGTATAAATTTATTTTATTTTAATTTTTCATATCTATCCGTGTTCGAAAAAGTTTACTACACGAATGTTTCTTATCAAGTTACGGGATACAGGGGCGTTACATAAAATGTGAAATTAAAACTGAATTTCGCAAAAAGTGTGATTAATTTATAATGTAAAATTCACGGTGTTCATTTTAAATGAACACATTGAAATATCGCGAAGACTACACATCTGATCAAAAAAAATTTTGTAATTCCAATTTGCTGTCCCGGAGAGGGACACCAATGATACCACACTCGAACCTTCACCCCTTCCCGTGCGTGAATGGCGGGGAGCAGCTTGGAAATCTTCAATGGGAAAACACCGCTTTTTGTTGCGGATTACGATTCTATGACCAACGTATTCTCTGAAGCATTTACTTCTTTTCGCTACAGATGCTGCTGTAATCGGAAGAATAGAAATGGGTACACAATCGTAATTTACGACGTGCTACTCAATGGCCCTTGAATATCCAGTAGCGCATAGGACCCCACCTCCTCGCTGCGAGGGTAGGAGAGGCCAGTATCTCCTAATTTCTAATTGGAAACCCCTTCGAAACGATGTATTCCTCCGATATATCGAACAGGGGCTACTCGACGCTCCTCAATGGCCGTGGCTCGAGGCGAACGTTACTCTACTTTTCCAGTTGGAGTAAGTGTTCAAAAGTAGTTCGGCCAACTTCAATACAGTTAGCGATCGTCTTTTCAATCGATCATACACAGTCCAGAAGCATTTCTGCGGGAATGTCAGCTCAGGCGTTTCTGATGCGATCGACCATGTCTTCACGGCCTGATGGCACTTGCTGGTACACCTTATCTTTTAAACATACCCACACAAAGAAACCCGTGACGTCAAGATCGGCGACCTAGCGAGCCAATTAATAGTGCTGCCTCTGCCGATCCACCGACTAGTGTAAACACGGTCTAATGCCTCCCGTAAAATGGTTCAAATGGCTCTGAGCACTATGGGACTTAACATCTGTGGTCATCAGTCCCCCAGAACTTAGAACTACTTAAGCCTAACTAACCTAAGGACATCACACACATCCATGTCCGAGGCAGGATTCGAACCTGCGACCGTAGCAGTCGCGTGCCTCCCGTACTTTAGCTGCATGATGCGCTGGAAAACTGTCATGCTGAAAACATAGTCGTTGTCGAACGTCCAGAGCAATATCCTCCAGTAGTACCGGTAGTTCGTGTTCCAAAGACGTTTGACATTTGCGTCCGTTCAACGCGCCGTCGATAAAATATGGACCAATGAGTTTGTTCCCCACGATGCAACATCATACGTTAACCTACAAAGGACGTTGTCTACACCAGTAATGCATGTTATGTCGTTGAACGCTACCATGGATTGTGAATTTAGACTGATCGGAAAATAGTACCTCGGCAAACACGTGGTTGTCGTTTGCATTTGCTGACGTCCCCATCTGATAAACAATACCTGGTTGTGGAAATCAACACCATAAAGTTCTAGATGCAGCGACATATGGTATGGATGATACTTACGACGTTGCAGCATGCTGAAATGCTACCTACGGACAAACCGGAATCGCGGTGTAATTGCCGGTAGCTTATCCGTGATTTGTGGTGCACTATTTCATTAGCTCTTCCTGTAACACGTTTGCTTCGTTTCCTTTCGCCGGTCTGTACGCTGCCATCAGACATAAAGGCGCTCAAAACCTTGTAAAAGAACAAACGAGAGTGAGCTTCCCCTGACAAACGCGCCGCATACAAGGCAACAGCAGCCTCAACATTTCTGCTACATTCTCCGTAAATGAGGATCTTTTCAGTTTTTTCTTCTATGGTTGTAACACTCATCGTCCACTCGCACTTCCGTTCTCCAAATGATAGGTAGGTCCGCAGGCAATAAACACAAGTACTGTGATCCGTACGATACTTGGTCTCCGGTCACAGTGTAGTGCATGTTACGATACATCGTCGTTCGCTACACGGCTATGGTGGTGCGTCGAGTAGTTCCCTGTTAGATATGTCGGAGGAATACAACGTTGCGAATGGGGTTTCCAATCAGAAGTTATGAAATACAGGCCTCTCCCACCCATGCAGCATGGATGTGGAGTCCCACGTGCATTGGACATTCAAAAGCCACTGAGTAGAATGCCGTCAATTACGATTGTGTACCAACTTTTGTTCCTCCGGTTACAGCGCCATCTATAGCGAAACGAAGAAAATGCTCCAGAGAAAACGTATGCCATAGACTCGTAATCCGCAATAAAAAATGGTATTTTCCCATTGAAGGTTTCCAAGTTGCCCCCGCCACCAATGCACGGATGGGGTGCGGGTCGAGTGTGGTATCATTGGTGTCCCCCTGACGAGACAAACAAATTGGAATTATAACTTTTGTTGGTCCGATGTGTAGTTTTTGTGATATTTCAGTGTCTTCAGGTAAAATGAACACCCCGTGTGTGTGTGTGTGTGTGTGGGTGTGTGTGTGTGTGTGTGTGTGTGTGTGTGTGTGTGTGTGTGCGTGTGTGTATGGTACTTTCAGGCGTTAAAATCATTTACGTTCACATATTCTTATATTTCATTCTTATCTCATCATAATTCTTATACTCTATTTTTCCTTTTATTCTTCAGTCAGATTTGATGCACTCCCTTAGACGATACCAATTGTAGCAACATTCGAAACTTAGAAATTCCGAAAACCATAAACATCGTGATGCAGGCAGATTTGCTACAGCTACATTCCTTTGTATGAATCTCACCTTGAATAGAAACTTCAGTAACACTGCCGACGATTACCGGCGTTGGCAATTATTTCCTAGCAAGTCCCTTACAACGGTTCGCTTTCCTGAAAACCGGCGCTTGCAGTTAATTATGAATCAAGATACACTAAAGAAATTTAATCGAAGACAATTTCAAATAGTTTTTCCGTTCATTTTTTCTTTTCTCCTTTCTTTTTTAAATTCATTCACCAGTGATGAATAACAATAACTTGATTTCAGTATACACTCGAAATCATTCGTGTAGTAATCTCCTACGGACTTGGGTAGATACATGAAAAATACAATGAAAGTAAAAATAACAATCGGATTTCGAACACGGTACACAAAATTGTGAAGTTGCGGCACTAGCCTGTGTTCCATCGCTTCTGTAGCACTGCTTTCTCTCTAAAACGCACATAAATAACCTCAAAAGCGTTGAACATCGTTTTGTCAGAATCGGTTGAATAGGGACGGATAAGCCGAGACACGTCTTCGATTATTTTGAGTTCTCTTCTGCTATGTGGAGTTTCTGGGAAATCGGTTTATGGCACTTTCTGTGTTCTCCTCATTAGCGAGTCATCTGAGCGTTTGATGGCACAGTGAGCCGATAGGGAAGCTAGGCGGCACAATCAGTTCGCAGGCCGCGTGACCGGCAGACAAAAGGTCGACATTGACTTTGCCATATTCGGCCGACTTCGTTGTGGATTATGGTGGGCTCGTTACTAACTTACACACTTGCACTGAGTTTATTTATTTTGTATGTTTTTCAGGTTATACAGCAATGTATTTCTTTCCTCGATTATTTTTCTGCAGTCGTGGTTAACAGGATACTGCTGAGGTCATCGGTCCCTAAGCTTACACACTACGTAA
Organism: Schistocerca serialis cubense; assembly: GCF_023864345.2. Taxonomy (NCBI): domain Eukaryota; kingdom Metazoa; phylum Arthropoda; class Insecta; order Orthoptera; family Acrididae; genus Schistocerca; species Schistocerca serialis. Next base: position 296,347,192 of record NC_064641.1, read on the forward strand.
TACAACTTAAAATAACTTACGGACAAAATGCAAGGTGCCTCAGCCCGCGCGGCTATCCCGCCCCGGCGCACTGAACGTAAAATGCAGTTCATACACATGGATAGTGAATAGTTTCATCAGGTCGATGGTTAAGATTATTGTTTCAGTTTTGTCTTGGTTAGCACTTGTTAGTTCGCCGTTTAAATTTTACTTTGCGCTTGGTGAAAGTTCTTGCCTCTACGTAACTTAAGATAGTCAGATTCACTTGTAAGGGTAACATTTAAGGGCATGAAAACCGTGGTCATAGTCTCCCATGAAACCACAAGTTAAAGTAATGGGTGGTTAAAGTGAATGGGTGGTTAAATTAAAGTGAGCCTCTACGCTGAGGTAGACGTCATATACTTTTCTCGTTGTGTTGTGACAGTTGTGACAGCTATTTAGCTACTGCTTATGGACAGGTTATATTCTAACCGTTTGTTCACGTCAGGTTCAATAGCGTTGCACACGAGTTCAGACGGTATAACTACAGGGCACGAAAGCGGCCACGATCTGTTCCAAGATAACGTCCCTGAATTTGCTTCTCTGTAGAAACATTTCTATAAACGCTGAATCAGAATGGGTGGGCAGAGATATCAATCCCTTTCCTCCCAAGTACGACTCTTGTGTTTCAATTACTCTGCCACCTCGGGTGGTGCTCCATGTAATGTTATGTTTGTATTGTTGTCGATGACTGAGAAAGAGATGTAACGCGACAATGAGGGGAACTCTGACCATCCCCATTAGATGGCTGTATTGCAATCAATAGTACTACGTGTGCTCCTACCACTAAACACTTTGCTCGATTTAGTGAGCAGCATCTACACGCTGCAACTGACTCCTCCTTCAGTGGTGAACTATTATTCATGACCGTTGATTCCACAACCAGAAACTTAATCAACTACTCCTGCGTATACCAGAACTAACGCCACGAAAACACCAGCACACTCTGTTTACTTTGGGGTACACATGATGTCACAAGTACTCCTTGTCATGTACGTAATCGATTACACCAGTGACGTCATCATCCTTATCAATGACGTCATCAACGACTTCTAGTGTAAGACACATGAGAGCATCAAATCAATTATTTTTCACATATATAATGCTTCTCAAGTGTCACAATCTTCTTTTCCATACTAAAAGGACTACAAAAATACGTCAGCAAAGCAAAACAGTGCGATATTTACGTGAAGTATGAGAATAATATTAAATATTCACCCGCCCCCTCTCCCACACACACACCATTTGGTGCCTAAAACATGTCTGTGGCCTCTCAAATTAAGTATTACCAAAAGATATTTATTAAGCTGAACAGGTACAAAATTCGTGTTAGCTAAAATAGTAGACAGAAACAAATAAATAGGGCATCTCAATTTCTACTAGTTAACGGAAGAATGTTATTAATTTCATGTGTGCCCAGATTTGTTGTCTTAATTCTATAGAGTTTAAAGTGTATATTTTAAGACTGGCTTTAACTGTGTGATTAATCTGTAATAGTACTAGTCAGTGTTGTCTGGTCTAAAATTACGGTTGTTCTGAGGGCCTGTCTGGCCATTTATTCAACCCCAGTTAATCTGATGATACTGAGCTGACAAGCTCGTGAAGTCTATTAGCACTGTAAATTTTGAATTGTCGCCAATAAGCGGAATTAGTTTATGATTACCTGATTTTTAATTTCGTTGTAGTTGAATATAGAATTAGTTGTACTATTTATTCTTGTTACTGTAGTGCTACAACAATGAAAATTAATATTACGACGATGTCAAACCTTATTTTCATGATTTAAAGAAGTATTCATGATATTAAAAATGTAATTATAATTTTATTATTTTCGATTTTGTGCTCTGTGTATCAAAGACTTTCTAGTGCACGGAAAAAATTAGCATTGTTTGTACTAAGAAACTATATATGATTGTTAAGGGTTAAGCATGCAATAATTCGATGTGAGACATTTTGTTCAGTCTGAATTTTGTTCTCGTACTGGTCGGTAGAGAAGGAAAAGTTCCTTAATCGATGTGAAGGTGTAAAGGCTGTAAAAAAGGAGAGAGAGAGAGAAGGTAAATACAAGTCATTCAAAACAAATATCTCTAAAGTGTAACGTCTTATGATTTCCTATAACTAAAAATTGCAAGGTCTAATCTGAGCCTGTCCTGAATAACAGCGAAGAACATTTATGTTATCATATATTTTCTTCGTTTGATCACGGTTGTGATTCGCATGTTTCTTTTTGTTAGGCGACGTGTTATGAATATTTTCATTATACGCGCAAAATTGCACACAGCTTTAATCGAACGTGCATCTTTCGGAAACGATAACTTTTAATCAGTACAATTACGTGAATACCGTCTAAATCGCAACCGTGATCGCAAAAGTGCTTCCTGGACCAAATAATTGTTATAAAATGTGTATTTTCCAAAGCGAGCAGCATTGCACTATCGCTGACTCGCAACAATCGAAAGCGTAAAAACAGTGCTTAAATAAAATTGCCACCTTTTAATAATTATTATTATCCCATTAAATAAATAAATAGCAATTCAGTGGCTATCCAATCAACAAACAGAGAGGGCAATTCATTACTTGAGACGTTTAACACAGAACATGGTGAAACTTTGCGTGTCGCAAGCAGTGGCATTTCTGCCATGACTTATTAAAAAAAAAAAAAAAAAAGCTCGTGACTAGTATTCTATTTTATTCCTTATGTTTATAACATAATTTCGTAATGCTGCAAATTGGCTGCTGTACATTTCAAGTAATCTCACATTTCAGTGAAACTGCGTCTCATTTACTTTTCTTATAAGAAAAGTAGCATTGCTTGCACAGTTTTAACTAAATAAGTGCCTTTCATTTCAGCCTTCAGCTGAAGACTCCTTGTGATTTCTTTTAATCTGATTACTTATTGTTCAACTGTTTTGTTACTGTGCATCTACCCTGACTAAATATTTTGTAAGTGTGCTACTCTCTAAATCCAGTAAGTCGCGCACTGTGCAGTCTGCTCAAAAAATGGATTGTTAGTCAAACTGTGCTGCCTTCTGGTTCCTTTGGACACCATGTGTGTATTCTGTTATGATTTTTTAAAAATTTTCCTTAGTAATATTTTAAGTTTACCTACAGATCCTTTGACTATAAATTTTTGTAACTGTGTGTTAAAACGCCTTTTGTGTATTCTTTTATCTTTCAGGAATTTCATTCAGTCACTTTTAAAAAGAGTTACCAATTGATGTCTTCATTAGAAATTTTCTGTTATAATGCTTATTTTGATCTCTGTTATCGTTTTTTAAATGTCATTTGGTGAATTTAAAAAGGTTACTTACTGTTCTTTTGGTAACAAATTTTTGTGACTATGTGAGTAACAGTTACTGTCATAACATCTCGTTTAATATTTCTGGCAAATAAATTTATCACTGCCAGCTTCCATCCCGTTTCTCCCTCCTCCTTGTCGTTTACCATACAAGCATGCATAATTATGGATACCAAAAATTCAAATGATGCACATAACTAAAATGCAAGAACACAAAACATGGTTTACAACCTCTACTGAGCTTTAAATTAAATATTTTCACATATAAGTTGTCTATATAACATACTAAAACAGTTTTTTTATTGACACACCCGAAATAGAAGGAAGTTTTCACTGTTTAGCAGGGTGTGCGCTGTAATGAAATTTCCAGGCAAATTAAAACTGTGTGCCGGACCGTGACTAGAACTCGGGACCTTGTCTTTCGTGGGTAAGTGCTCTAGTGATTAAGCTACCCAAGCACGACTTGCGACCAGTCCTCAGAGCTTCAATTCCACCAGTACCTCGTCTCCTACCTTCCAAACTTCACAGAAGCTCTCCTGCGAACCTAGCAGAACTAGCACTCCTGGAAGAAAGGGTATTGTGGAGACATGGCTTTGCCACAGCCTGGTGATGTTTCCAGAATGAAATTTTGAACCTGCAGCGGAGTGTGCGCTATTACGAAACTTCCAGGCAGATTAAAACTGTGTGCGGACTCACACTCAAAGTCGGAACTGAGTTCGAGTCTCGGTCCGGCACATTGTTAATCTGCCAGCAAGTTTCACAACTGAAATAAATTATAAGCCAGCAGATGAGCGTAGTTCCATCTTATCAAAATGCATTGATTTCATCTAAGTACATAAAAATTGGTTGCAAAACACAAACATGAATACTAGTGTTGAAGTACTTCTCAACCTAAAGTGCACCAAGAATCGGCAAAGTAAACAATATCAACATCTTATGCACAAAAAATGTTAGCCATAAGACTGGCTCTGCAATTTGGCACATACCTTCATTTCCCTTGCAAAATGAAATAAGGTCGCTCAGCTATTATATCTTAAACAGTAATCTGTACGTGCAGTGTGTTCCATGAAATTTACAAGCAGATTTCCTATTAGCAAATGAATGGTTATTAAATGTGATTATTTCATTGGTTCTGAATATTGCAAACAGCTTCTCCGTCGGTAGATGCAGACTGTCGTTTTCCTATGGCTTTTCCAGGGGCAGCACATGCAGAAATAGGAGGAAAAGTTTGACAATTCTGAAGAAACATTGTATTCTAGTATAATAAATTTACGATATTTTAACAGCAGTGATATATTATTATTTTTATCTTTCACTGTTAACAAACCAAAGAGATCTATGTCAACATAACATTTTATATGTCAAAACTATACATTGGTACCTAATTTAATATGGCAAAAATGCTCAAATCTTCAGTAGGATTCTGACATACAGCACTTGAGGAAAGGGAAGGTGAACACCTTACACATACAGCAATGTGGCTGCATGGAAAGCATAACACTCCCATCTGTTCTCGGTAACAAATATTACACAGGCAAGTTGTATCCATGATTGTGATTAACACATCTTTGTTCTGACAAACAGTGTCTACTAAGTTTCTATCCTTCACAAGAATCAGAAAGAAAAACTTGGGAAATTACAGCGAATGTTCAAACCATCTTGAAAGCATGTCTGCCCGCATTCTATCTCTGCCCAAGCAGTCTCACAGAGGGGACATGCTGCACTAACTTTTATGATACAGAAATCCAACCATAGCAAATTTTATCGAAACATCGATATTTATTTGCGAGCTAAAACGTACTGTGCACAATCCACTCGATATCCACATCAACCCGACACCATGAATTGCACAAATTATTCTGAAAGACAAGACTTCACCAAGATGATGCACTGTATGTTGCGACATCAAGAGCATCATGGAAAAACTAATACATACAGTAGTTCTTTTGCTGAATAACGTTAGTCAAGCTGTCAGCTGACAACCATTCATGATGGTGAGTTCAACTAAATTTAAGTGGCATAATACAAGTGATCTTGACAGTTCTTGCTTGGATGACGAGTGTGACTATTTGTTGTAAGCAAAACCATAGGATAGTTCACAATTAATTCCCTGTTTCACTGCTTCTCCTAACGTACTTTTGATTACATGGCGTCAAAGTGTGTCACATAGTTGTTCATTAATAATTTTAAATGCATAGGATAGTAGCTGTCACCTTGTATATGGACCACAATTGTATGCAAGATAATGGTACTTATACTGTAAACTGATTACCATTCACCAATGATAACCATTTTTCACTGACCATCATTCAACATTGACAAATATTCTTCACTGACCATCGTTTTCCACCGACCATCATTCAACACTGACCATCAGCCCCATCCTTTAAACAAGCTGTCATTTATATCCAGCTTTATGCTTCAGATAGGCAGAAAATGGACTGCAAAAGTTCCAAAATTGGCAAATATATCTTTTGATAAAGATGAAAGGGTGTACACTTGTGCCTAATTAAACAGTCCTGAAGGCACTTAAAAATAACAATGTCAAATGATATTTCTGTTTGTGGAATGCCACATAATAGTAATATTATTTCAGTTAAAATGTTTGTGAGTATAAGGCAACTCTATTATATGAACATGAAAAATATTTGTTTTGGTCATATCAATGTAAAACCGAAGTCTTTGAAAAATAAATATCTCTAAAACATTGACGTTGTACCAGTCTTTGTTCTCCAATAATTGCCCCATCTGAGGAATATGAGACGTTAGATTGTGTTCTTGTACTTGTTCTAGCACTGACACAATACTAACACAATGCTAACAATACTTGGAACTTTGCATTTTAAACCTGTTTCATTTTGTAAAATGTCAAACCTCCCAGTTCTCCTCTTTTAATTAAACCAATCAATTTCTGGCTATTCAAGTTAAGTTGGAATTGTCTTGTTACATGATGCAACGACCAAGAGCCTTAAATGCTCTATTGTTATCTTATTATTAAAATGTCAATCCTGCCTCTTAATTCAAAAGTGAATTAATTTTTTACAAAATTATTTCTTTGGATGAATATTAAATAGTTACATGCTCATTTGTCACCAAGTGCACTGATTACCATTTGGTGTTAATTTTCATCGAATCTAATGAAGTCAATGTAAATAATTTGTCTAAGTAAAAAAAAAATATCTTTCACAATAATTTCAATTACAAACGAAAATTATTGAATATTGCCTCTCTTTTATCCTTACATGTGAGATTTTATATCTTACAATCTGGATAATCAATCTAACAACAATGAACAATTTGAAGAGTCCTTCTTAACCAAGTATTGGTTTATCTGTGTACAGAAAATCCTCAGAAAAGAAGTTTTTAGTCTGGGGTTGTTACATACCCAATACCATAGTTTATGAAAATATTCCTAAAATATTTGAAAAACACAGTACTGGGATGAATTGATCACACACTTAGATGTGCTACAGATCATTAAATTTGACCTACCACTAAGTAACAGAGAAATATTTGCACAAATTCCTGAAAGAAACTTGGTGCATTTTATCACCAACTGACTTGATATGTTAGGATTCTAAAATATATGATGTCAACAACACTGGACAGTTCACCTCGCCAAGCAACTATTTCAACAATCAAAATAGAATAAATGGCCCCCGATAGGCCATTTAATGGACAACTGCGCAAAAGGCAATCAAAGTCAATGATGCGAAATAAAAATAAAAGAAAAAAAATGTCATCTATCTCTCTCTGCCACTTTCTGTCTGTCTGTCTGTCTCTCTCTCTCTCTCTCTCTCTCTCTCTCTCTCCCTCTCTCTCTCTCTCTCTCTCTCTCTCTCACACACACACACACACACACAGATAATCACGCCCATAAACGCTCTGTCTGTCTCTCTCTCTCTCACACACACACTCTTCTTAGTCGGAAACTATAAGCACTCACAGAGCGGTAGCAGGAGCCTCCACCACTCCCAAAACAAACAAAATACATACGCATACCGAAACAGCAAAAGAAAACACGCTAAATGACGAGCTGACAGTGATACTTTCCAATACAGAACTGTACATGTGTTACATGCAGTGAAAGTGCTATGTGCAAATGCAAATACCCAGTGCATAGATGTGGAAGAAGAAGAAAAATGGAACAAAAATACCGTGAGGAACCAAAAGAATAGAAATGTTTATAATAACGAGTAAAGCATGCAGACTGTTAATGATCAAAACAAACAAATTGTAAGGGAGATAACTGTACTGTTATAAATACCACTAAAGATGCTTGAAAATAAAGTGAACCGTATCTAGTCTTAAAAAGAATTTTATTACTGTTGCTAAAGATGGCAATTAACTGGATATGGGATCTAATGGTGGTGTGATGCCTACTAATTTGTTCAGTTGAGATTAATACAGTATCTACCTTGCAAGTTCAGAACTATAAAATTCTTGGTGCAGTCAGTACCATATTGCACAACGTCAAGGTGCAAAATGAGCTTTCTGTAGTATCAGGAAATCGTGCCATTAGATGTGCATTCATAATTGTAGCAGGTCTGTTCATGAATTGCATCCTTGGCCTTGAATCTTTAAGAGAGAGAGAGAGGGAGAAACTCCATTTAGAACTCCATGAGAACAGAATTCCTATAATTTATTCAAAGCAAAAGCCATATGTGGTATATACTATCAAGGTATAATTAATTGTCAAATTTATTAAAACAAAAGTGCTGTCTATCAGCTACCTCATTCCATGTACACGAACTCTGATGAATCTAGTATTAATAATTAAGTCTTGGAATCCAAATATATTTATTTACAGCCTAAAGCCAAATAAGTCCATTATTTAAGTATAATTTGCATTAGAAACAAGACATTGTTCAAGGTTACGAATACTATATAGAGATAATTCCTCACAAAACTTATTATCAAACATCTTACTCCATAATGTGGTCCAAAAGAGAGAGTTTTATACATATATATGTAAAATGCTATCTTCAAAAATCATTCCACCAGCACTGTCACCATATAGTTCGCTATGAGCTTACCCTGAATCAAAGAACCACCAGGACTTAAAGAAATATATAAAGTTATTTTAAGTTATTTACATATGTGAGTCTCTGTAAATACACAGAAGCTTCGAGCTATACATAAATGAGGTGCTTTATAAGCAGTACTGGTAACAAAAAAGCCTAATGACATCATTAATGCAAAAAGCGCAAGGATACAACTGAGCTGCAGTAATTAATATGACATGTACTCACGTACATTTTTGTGTACAGTACATGTTGTGATTCGGTATGTAACTCAACGAATATCCGCAAACAGGAATTGTCTACAGTGAATTAAATGACTAATAAATGAAGTTAAACTATGAAGCAGTGTAAACGGATAGCCACCACCCTCCATTCCTACTGGACTTGTATTTCTGTACATGCTACTGAGTACGTATATAAAGGGCACTTTAAATCGTTTTAAAAGTATTTCAAACAGGAACAGGATTGTAGCATTAAAAACGACCTACTGTGGTAAGGAAAACTGCATTTGTGTTGATAATTATTAGTAGTTCATAGAACTCTGACATTAATAATATTGTGAAGAAATAGTAATATAGATAGATTAACAACATATTCATGTGTCCATTTAGACGAATCCAAATATGTACTAAGACAATGGACACTATATTTTACCTTGTAAGTGTTTGTATAGAAACAAAAACAAAAAATTATCTTCTTTTGTAGAGAAATATCGAATACATGGAAATTATCAAAGAAATCGTGATCGGTGGGGACATTATTCACGTAAAATGAGAAGTAAAACACTTCTATGCTGTTAACTTTATATAGAAGGGCCCGTATTTAAGCTTTGCAAATTGAACAGTTAAGCTACTGCTCCAAGTGATGCTAACAAGTGATGACATTGATAGAAAGTTTATTGCATAAGTAAACAAATTGTTATCTGTCACATACCATATCCGCATTGGACGTAAACAACTGTGATCCAGCGAGGAATCTCAACCCTATATTAGTTTGATGAAATGTTTTGTGTAAGCATCTACATCTACATCTACATCTACATCGTTACTCTGCAATTCGCACTTCTCTACCATATCACTCTCGAATGGCGCGTGGGAAAAAGGAATACCTAAATCTTTCCGTATGAGCTCTGATTTCTCTTATTTTATTATGATAATGATTTCTCCCTACGTAGGTGGATGTCAAAAAAATATTTTCGCATTCGGAAGAGAAAGTTGGTGATTAAAATTACGTAAATAGATCTCGCCGCAAAGAAAACCGTCTTTGTTTCAGTGACTGCCACCCCAACTCGCGTATCACATCGGTGACACTGTCACCCCTAGTGCGCGATAGCACGAAACGAGCTGCCCTTCTTTGTGCTTTTTCGGTGTCCTCCGTCAATCCTACCTGTTAAGGATCCCATACCGCGCAGCAGTATTCCAGCAGAGGACGCACAAGTGTAATGTAGGCTGTCTCTTTAGTGGGTCTGTCGCATCTTCTACGTCTTCTGCCAACAAAGCGCAATCTTCGTTTCGCCTTTCCCACAATATTATCTATGTGGTCTTTCCAATTTAAGTTGCTCGTAATTGTAATTCCTAGGTATTTAGTCGAATTGACAGCCCTTAGATTAGTGCGATTTATCATATACCCAAAATGTATCGGGTTCCTTTTAGTACCCATTTGGATGACCTCGCAATTTTCTTTGTTTAGTGCCAATTGCCACTTTTCGCACCATACAGAAATTCTCTCTAGATCATTTTGTAATTGGAATTGATCGTCTGATGATTATACTAGACGGTAAATTACAGCGTCATCTGCAAACAATCTATGGGGCTAAGGGGGCTACTCTGATTATCAGCTAGATCATTTACGTAAATCAGGAGCAGCAGAGGGTATATAACACTACCTTGCGGAACGCCAAATATCACTTCTGTTCTACTCGATGATTTACCGTCAATCACTACGAACTGTGACCTCTCTGAGAGGAAATCACGAATCCAGTCACATAACTGAGACGATACTCCATATACACGCAATTTGCTTAACAGTGGCTTGTGAGGATCGGTATCAAAAGCCTTCTGGAAATCTAGGAATATGGAATCGATCTAAGATCCCTTGTCGACAGCACTCATTACTTCATGGGAATCAAGAGCTAGCTGTCTTGTAGAAGAACGATATTTTCTGAATCCGTGTTGGTTATGTATCAATAAGTCATTTTCTTCAAGATGATTTATAATGTTCGAGTACAGTATAAAATCCTACTGAAAACTGAGGTCAGTGATATGGTTCTGTAATTCAATGGATTACTCCTATTTCCTTTCTTGAATATCGATGTGACCTGTTCTACTTTCCACTCTTTAGGAACAGACCTTTCGTCAAGTGAGTCGTTGTATATGATTGCTAAGAAAGGCGCTATTACGTCTGCATACTTTGAAAGGAACCTGATTGGTATACTATCTGGACCGGAATACTTGCCTTTCTTAAGTGATTTGAGTTGTTTCGCAACACCTAAGATATCTACATTTATGTCACTCAAGCTAACAGCTGTTCTCGTTCCTAATTCTGGAAGATTTACTTCGTCTTATTTCGTGAAGGAATTATAGAAAACTGTATTTAGTAACACCGCTTTTGTGGCACCATCATCGGTAACGTTTCCATCGCTTTCGCACAGTGACGGTATTGACTGTGTTTTTGCCACTGGTGTACTTCACATACGACCAGAATCTCTTTGGGTTTTCTACCATATTTTGAGATAATATTTCATTGTGCAAACTATTAAAGCATCTCTCACTGACGTCAGCACTAAACTTCGAGCTTTCGAGCTTCCGTGAAACTTACCCAGTCTTGAGGATTTTGCGTTCTTCTGAATTTGGCATGCTTTTTCCGTTGCTTCTGCAACAGCGTTCTGACGTGTTTTGTGTACCATGGTAGATCAGCCCCGTCTATTATTAGCTTATGCTTTATGGATCTATCTATTGCTGTCGGTACTGTATCTCTGAATTTGAGCCACTTCCGGTCTACACTTACATAATTATCTTGGAAAGAATGGAGAATCTCTCTTCGGAAGGCATCAAACGAATTTTTATCTACTGTTTTAAATACATATATTTTGCGTTTATTTTTAGTGGTTTTGGTTGATGTGGTTTTGAGCCTCGCTACAATGACCTTTCGTTCACTGATCCCTGTTTCCGTCATGAGGCTCTCTATTAGATCAGGATTATTTGTGACTAAGAGGTTGTAACATTACGAGTCAAGATAGCTGTAACGGAAATTGAATAGCGTAAAGTTATCATTAAAAACGCACGCCGCGCGATTTGTGACGATTTGGTTGGTCATAATAGTAGTAACATGCTTTTGAATACAATTAAAATATAACGGCGATACCTGTTTAGCGTTATTGGAAATAATATGTAATAAATTAATGAGTAAGGTAGCCGATCCTATAAGAAGAGGTAGAATTGGGCATATTAAGGTGTTTTGCTTTATATCGACTAAGCCGATGATACGGCGACTTTTTTTCCGTTTACTCTTAGAAGAAGAAAAAAAAAGAAAACAAGTAACGAAGTGCTAATTGTGCGTTGTGAAAAATATAGGGGCGAATTTTAAATAGCTACAGTGTATAATCAGACTAACAAATGGACATTCAGTTACGCGAAATAGCGGACAGCGAAGTGTGGTCATTAAATTGAGTACACCTACAGGGCGGTCAATTCCGGGATACGTCTATTCGCATCTCACGAGGGGCGCGGTATTGAGACCGGTTTTTTTAAATTTATATCACGGAGAGCGGGCTTCAATTTATAAAAAGGAGAAAAGCTGTATCATTATCATTGACTGTTGGTGTTAAGCAACCAAAACTGTTCATCAAAGGGTTTCGGTGAATGAGTGGTGAATGCGAAACGAAACTGTGAACGAAGTTATGTTAAATAAAGTAGAAGAGACAAGACAGTTTGGTCGTATCTGTTATTATTCCATAAACCGTAACATTTCTTCTCGTTGTACGAAGCCTTTATAGACGATCGTTATGACAATTTGCATTGAAGGGATCACGTTACGAGTTAAGTTTTGGGGAGCTGGTCAACAGGGGATAGTTCGTAGATCTTAACTACTGCAGCTATTCTGGAATCAGGTGCTACCGTGACCAATGTGTGTTGTCAATGGCTTAAGGTCATCATATCTCATTCTCTAAGATCGACGCGCCTTTCCATCTTGGTATAACGGTGTCTCACGGTAACCACGACAACGCCGACGGCGAAGGAAGATACGGTAGAAGGTCAAGTGTGTTTACGCAACCATTTACAATTCGTGTGGGCTCATGGACAAATTGTTCAAAGTAATTCTCAGAGAAAGCATTTAGTATAATTTCCTAAGATCTTTTCTGTCTTCCACCGGCTTTGAACATTTATTTTCGCCAACAAATCGAGGGTAGATTAAAGTCTCCATCAATTATAACTGTATGAGTGGGGTACTTATTTGTAATGAGATTCAAGTTTTCTTTGAAGCTTTCAGCTATTATATCATCTGAGTCGGTAGAAGGCGCCAATTATTATTTTGGTACAGCTGTTGGATATAACCTCTACCCATAGTAATTCGCAGGAACTATCTCTTTCAGCTGCACTACAAGATAAACTACTATCAACAGACACAAACACACCACCACCAACTTTATTTAATCTATCCTTTCTGAACATAGTTCGCGCCTCTGTAAAAATTTCGGCAGAATTTATCTCCGGCATTAGCCAGCTTTCTGTTCCTATAATGATTTCAGCTTCAATGCTCTCTATCAGCCCTTGAGGCTCTGGTATTTTCCAACAAAGCTAAGACAATTTAGAACTATAATACCGACTGTTGCTTGAGCGATTCTCGTCGTCTCTTTGCCCTGTACCCTTTGAGACTGGAGCTCTTTTTGATCTTTCACAAGATTGTCTGACCTAAAAATTCGCCCAGTCCACGTCACACAGCCGCTTCTACCGTGTAGCCGCCTCCTGTGTGTAGTGGGCACCTGACCTATTTAGCGGAACACGAAAACCCATCACCCTATTACGCAAGTAGAGGAATCTGCAGCCTACACGGTCGCAGAACCGTCTGAGCCTCTGATTCACACCCTCCACTCGGCTCTGGACCAAAGGTCCGCAATCGGCCCTGTGGGTGATGCTGCAGATGGTGAGCTCTGCCTTCATCTTGCTAGCAAGACGTGCAGTCTTCACCAACTCAGATAGCCGCCGGAAACCCGAGAGAATCTCTTCCGATCCATAGCGACACACATCATTAGTGCCGGCATGAGCCACCACCTGCAGTTGGCTGCACCCTGTACCCTCCATGGCATCCGGAAGAACACTTTCCACATCTTGGCTGAAGCCCACCAGTATGCACACGGAGTGCACATTGGCTTTCTTCCCGTCCTTAGCTGCCGTCTCCCTAACATTGGAGTTCCCAATGACAATTAATCCCATCCTCAGCAGTTGTCCGGACCTCTCAGGAAGACCGGCCACTGCCGCAACAGGCGAGATCGCCCTTGCTGGCTCAGAAGTACTTTCAGCAGTGGGCAGCACCTCAAACCTGTTACGGAGACGTAAGGGTACAGCCTTGCGGCCAGCAACATCTTTCGCCTTCCGCCCAGGGATTCGCGATCCCGCCACGGTTCGCCAATCACCGTCAACAAGTGTCGACCGGCAGGGACGTCCGAATCCGAGGGCGCAATGGCATCAGAGATCCCAGGCGATGCTACAGGTTCCAGAAGCGCCAAAGCGCTGGCCTCGGGTGTCCCAATGTCACCGCAGCCCAGGGCAACAGCCTGGAGCCTGTCGACCACGGCCAACACAGCTTCCAGCTGTTTACGGACGGTGGCCAATTCCCCTTGAATCCGTCCACAACAGGCGCAGTCCCTATCAGCCCCTAACAATTTTTTTCCTCTCTTTTATCTCACAAGCCGTTCAAAACAAACATATGACTGATGACTATGGGAGTTTGCACTATTCAGGTACTAAAAGGCAATGTTACAACTCTCAAATATTATAATATGCCCGAAATTTGTGAATTAAACTATGCAAGTACCCAAAAACACGCAAAGAAATTAAGAATCAGACTATGAAACAAATAAGTGAGCTCAGAGTACGACCTGCTGCTCGCTGCTGCTTATCGATCGGCGGAAGGAAGCAAGCATATTTAAGGTCACTATGAGAAAAACAAGTGGGCACTGTATCAGGGCTCACTGTGAGAAACAATACTGTCTCGATGTAGCTTATTGGCGACGAGGAATGCTGGATGCATACCTATTATTAACTTAAACTATGCGATGCCAATTTTGAAACTACAAGGTTAGTCAGCAGGTGCTTGAAGTAGGCATTAACATTTACAAGATTTGCCTGAGAAATATACAAGTACTACATGTTGTAAATACCAGAAGATAATTTTAATTAATGTGCAACCAATGAACAACGAACAGACCCACACATCTAAAAGAATAGGAAACAGAACCCCCATAAAACCGTAGGTCTGTTTAATGCATTCAAGCAGTTAACAATTTTTTTATGTATTTATGTGAATTTCATGTATGTGTTAATAAGATTACTGTTTCAGAAAAACCTGAATACGGCTTGTGCCATTTGTACAAATATACAAGTGTTTCCGGTAACCACATCTAATGAGCTGCCAGATGCCTCCAGAAAATAAAACCGATCTATCCTGAGTCCTGATTGTTTGGATTCCTAACCTTCTGTAATAGGTTCTGTCACTGATGACTGACATTGCCCTCCTGTCTGTGGTAAAGCTGATTTTATGTCAGCATGGAAGATCATACCTCAACAGCTACCATCCAAAGTATCCAAGCTCCTCCTACCAATTCCTCCAATATACAACCAAAAACGTGCTTCTCCTTTCCAGCCGTGGACTACCTATTATGAAAAATGATGCAAAAAAATAGATGAATTTTGTAAAACCCCAAACTTTTCTCTTACATAAACGAAAAAATTTCCTTTTACATTATGCATATACATGCTTTGTTTGTAAAAGCTGTTGCAGTTTAATGGGCTCTATAGTACTTATGTCTCACAACATGTTGAACACAACTCTGTGTTCACAGTTCATGGATAAAATTCGAATTTAATGGATACTACATTTTCACTAATCTTGTCTGAGATGTACGAACTTAATCTAAGTGCCACACACTTATACTGATTTTCAGGGAGCTTAAATTCGCTATCAGCTGCATGTAAAATAGACATCAAACTTCATGTGGCATGCATTTCCTCTTTGCTGTGACCCATAATATTTATAAACATGAATGATGGCAGCACCGTGCGGCAGATGGAATTTTACCGCCAGCGGCGAGAATGAGAACTGTTTTAAATACTTAAAATGGCGACTTTTCCTTACTTGAACAGCGTGCAATCATTCGTTTTCTGAATTTGCGTGGTGTGAAACCAACTGAAATTCATCGACAGTTGAAGGAGACATGTGGTGATGGAGTTATGGATGTGTTGAAAGTGCGTTCGTGGGAGCGACAGATTAATGAAGGCAGAACATCGTATGACAACAAACCGAAACAACCTCGGGCTCGCACAAGCTAGTCTGACGACATGATCAAGAAAGTGGAGAGAATTGTTTTGGGGGATCGCCGAATGACTGTTGAACAGATCGCCTCCAGAGTTGGCACATCTGTGGGTTCTGTGCACACAATCCTGCGTGACGACCTGAAAGTGCGAAAAGTGTCATCCAGGTGGGTGCCACGAATGCTGACGGACGACCACATGGCTGCCCGTGTGGCATGTTGCCAAGCAATGTTGACGCGCAACGACAGCATGAATGGGACTTTCCTTTCGTCGGTTGTGACAATGGATGAGACGTGGATGCCATTTTTCAATCCAGAAACAAAGCGCCAGTCAGCTCAATGGAAGCACACAGATTCACCGACACCAAAAAAATTTCGGGTAACCGCCAGTGCTGAAAAAATGATGGTGTCCATGTTCTGGGACAGCGAGGGCGTAATCCTTACCCATTGCGTTCCAAAGGGCAGTACGGTAACAGGTGCATCCTACGAAAATGTTTTGAAGAACAAATTCCTTCCTGCACTGCAACAAAAACGTCCGGGAAGGGCTGCGCGTGTGCTGTTTCACCAAGACAACGCACTCGCACATCGAGCTATCATTACGCAACAGTTTCTTCGTGATAACAACTTTGAAGTGATTCCTCATGCTCCCTACTCACCTGACCTGGCTCCTAGTGACTTTTGGCTTTTTCCAACAATGAAAGACGCTCTCCGTGGCCGCACATTCACCAGCCGTGCTGCTATTGCCTCAGCGATTTTCCAGTGGTCAAAACAGACTCCTAAAGAAGCCTTCGCCGCTGCCATGGAATCATGGCGTCAGCGTTGTGAAAAATGTGTACGTCTGCAGGGCGATTACGTCGAGAAGTAACGCCAGTTTCATCGCTTTCGGGTGAGTAGTTAATTAGAAAAGAAATCGGAGGCCTTAGAATTTGAATGCACCTCGTACATTGTGATCTTTACCCAGTGTGACATTGATCAGATCGGTAACTAATTACTGAGGTAGATACAATGCCATGGCAAGCCTCAATCAGTGTGTTTGTTTCGTAAACCCACTTTCAAATGACAGCCAGTATAATTGAGTAAAGTAATTACTTTATCACAAATAATCCATTATAATTGTCACATGTCTAATATTTGCTGTGCTGTTCGAAAGATGTTGGTACCACTGAATTTTTGAGTTTTGCATTTTTACTGTCCAGGATGTAATCTCGTGGTGCCTCCCTTCCTCCCGCGGTGGTCTGGGTGTGCACCTGTGGCGTTGCGGCGGGTAAGCGCCACAACAACAACGCAATAAACTATTGCAAAGGACATACCTGTATTTTGCTATTATGTATGCATTTTTTCTATTATGCATGCATTAATAAGTATGTATAAAGGGGATTTTTAGAATTAAATATATGTTTCAGTTGCTAGCAAAGTACAATTTTGTAATTTGACTTTTCTTAAAGGCCACTCATTGGTGTAGTTAAGGTTAATTATAAAAAGAGAAGTTTTGACGATCTGTTACATGGTTCTGATGTAAGAGCTATCTAGTGGCTGCAACACCAATACAAACGTTATCTCTGCAATAATAACTGTCAGTTGTACCTCATCTGCCAGTAAAAGTGGATTCACACTATTTAGAATATGTCCACAAACAAATGTGCTGATGTGTACAGTATTTGTATTATGTAACAAGCATCTGTGATCAATATCTACATGGACATGTCTTTTGCACAAGGTGCTCTATGTTTTTAAATATTCTAGAAATGACAAACTTTTTATAAGTGCTGATTTTTATACAGTTGTGTGTGAGGTTCAGCATAAAATGAACATGTTTTACGTCAAAAGATTTTGAGGTATGTAAATGTATAGGTCCACTTCAGGTTTTTATAATACGAAATTAAAGCTTTTATGTCAGATCTTACATTTTAACTTATGAGAGATATTCCAAGCATATAAATCTTGTCACATACCTGAAGATGAGAGCATAGGCTGTTGAAACCGGTTGTTTTCAACAAAGAAATATTTTATGTGATCTTGGCTGTTGAATGATTTCTTACAATTTTGCTATCAATCGAAGTTAATGACATGTACTCAAATAATGGTAGCCAGGTTACAGTAATTAACAGTGTCTCCACCATTCAAAGGGAATATAAAACATGTATTTTGGTAACAACACAAGGGAAGTCTTATGTCTAATTAAATAAACCTGAAGGGACATTATAATAACAATTTCAAACGATCTTCCTGTTTGGGCAATGCCACGTAGCTGCTGCTAATATTATTTCATTGAAAAGGTTTTCTACTTTCAATCAACTCTATTACATGAACAGAAAAACTATTTCTTTTGGTTGTACGTATTTAAAACCAAAGCGTTGGACAACCTGCTACCTCCAAAACATTGATGCTTTACAAATCTTTGTTCTCCAGTAATTGTTCCTTTTTAGGAATATGAGGCACTAGAATGTCTTCTTTTTCAAGTTCTAGGAGTGACTCAAAACAGATGTAAGTTGTAGCAGAGATCTCTTTGCTAATAATAAGTGGAATGATGCTTTTTAAACCTGTTTTACAGTGAAAATTGACAATACATAGTTGTCACTATCGTTTGAGATCGTATGACATCTTATGATCTTCTCAAAACGAGCTGTTACTGAAGTATATCGATTAGAAATCCTGCTTAAAATTAAAAGAATACAATTTAGGAGACTGTGCATCACATGAAAGAGTGGAAATGAATCAGACCAAAGGCTAGAAAACATGTGTGTGAACCATGATAAAGCACCTGAACCTTCTGTGTCCACGAAGAGGGGACTCAAAAAGTGTGTAGTTCAACTTTCAATCTGAATTGCTTCCAACACAGTGAGGTAAAAATGTAAAACAACAATATTTATATTATTTGTTACCGAAATAGGACGAGATATTATAATATTCTCAATTTCAGATTCTAATACAGCTGTGCCTAATGTTGGATACCAGAAATCTCTGCAGGTTTTGTTGAAAGCTCGACCAAACACCCACACAAAGCTGGCGCTGCTATAAAGAAAGCTAAGCTGAAGCTGATGCTGTACTGGAAAATGTGTTTAAAGCCATTTCCTAACCGCTACAGAAGTTGGGGCAACTATTCTGAAAGTAGACAGTCTGAAAGCAGAAGAGTGGAAGAAAACAGAAGAGGATGATTATGATAAGGACGATGATGATAAAGATCATGATTATCGTGAGGAGAAGGAGGAGGTGGAGGAGGAGATGTTCTGAATTGGAAGATGGTCTTTGGTTTTTGTCGTATCAACAAAGAGCATTTAATCTCTGATCATACTGTTATGCTAATGTATTCCAAGATGTATGGATGAATGGTGTACTGCTTTTGCGAGCATAGCATGTTGACATTTTCTACTTTGGGGATTCTCAGCGCACTGTAGTCTGTGAGATAGATTAGCAGTAAAGCTCACGTGTTTCGTTTGCAATCAATTTATATGTATTAAGGTAAATTTAATGCACAGTACTGAGATCAACCACGTTCACCTAATAACTACTAATTTATTTCAGTAGTGTGAGTAAGTGAGCAGTGTGTGTTTTTGTGAATGACACAGAGAGTTTAATTTTGGAAATATTCAATTTGAGGACCAACTGTGCTTGCAAAGTGTGGTACAGTAGTCGAACTATCTGCTTAACCTAAACGTTTTTTATTAGTGCCATTATGCAATCAGTGAGTATTCTGAGCACATTTTTTTCTTGGTGGGTATAATTTTCGGGATTTGTGATTATACTTCCTTACTAAGACAAATAGAAAAGAGAAGAAAGTGATGAGGATACGGGATTGGAAACTGAAGGAGAGTGAGTGTGCTGAGAAGTACAGAGAATTAATCACACAAAAATATCCAAAAGAAGTTTTCTGCGATGTAGAAAAGTAATGGAGTTTATGCAAAGACACTTAAGTCGAAGCAGCACAAAAAGTATGTGGCAGAACATCTGGAAAGGAAAAAATAAGACAGACAAGTTGGTGGGATGATACCACAATCCAAGTAGTTAGAAGAAAAAATGGAGCATGGAGAAAGTGGTGGAAAACTAAAAATGCCGAAGACTATAAAAGATATATAGAGGAAAAGAATAAGTGCAAAGAAATAGTGGAAACAGCAAAGAAAAAGGCGTGGGAAGAGTTTACAAAAAAGCTTGAAGAAGATGTGAAGAGCAATAAGAAAATGTTCTATAAAACGATGAAAAATAAAAGGAAGGCTTCTGAAGTACCAGTAAAGATGGAAACAGAGGACAGTACCATTATTGAAGATCCGGGGAATATAAAATATCTCTGGAAAGAACATTTTAAGAAGCTGTTAAACGCTGAGGAGCAGGTACATGAGGACACAACAAACAATGGAGAAATTGAGAAAAGTTGGGAAGAAGAATTAGGACAAATTACACGGGAAGGAATAGAGAAAGCTGTGTAGAAGATGAAGGGGGAATGCCCCAGGACCTGATGAAGTATCAGTGGACATGATAAGAGCAGCAGGTCCAGTGGGAATGCAGTGGCTGTATAGAGTACTATCAAGTGTGTGCAGAAATAGTACAATACCTTGTTCCCATCTTCAAGAAAGGCAATAAAAGACTTTGTAAAAACTACAGAGGAATAACCCTTATGAGTCATACAGCCAAGATTTTTGAAAGAATTTTGCTAAATCGAATAACTGAAAAGATAGAAAAGGAGCTGAGTGAAGAAGAGCATGGGTTTAGGAAAGGAAGAAGCACGATCGACCTGATATTTTCTATCCGTCAACTGATGGAAAAAAGTTGGGAGTATAACAAAAGGGTGATAATGGTTTTTATAGACATAGAAAAGGCATATGACTCAGTTGACAGGGAAAGACTCTGGGAAGAAATGAAGAAGATAGATATAGAAGATGGATACATTAATGTTATAAAGACAATGTACAAAGGACACAATTGTAGACTTAGAACACCATTGGGGAACTCTGAATACTTCGAAATAAGACAAGGACTTAAGCAAGGAAGTATTCTATCTCCTGCACTTTTTAATGTTGTGATGGAAGGAATGAATAGGGCAGTTAAAGATATAGTAAAAGAAAAAGACAAAAAGATGATTTTTGCAGATGGTATGGTAATATGGGGTGATAAAGAGGTAGATGTACAGTTCCTGCTTGATGTGTGGAAGGAAATAATGAAAAGGTGTGGATTAAAAATAAA
This sequence comes from Schistocerca serialis cubense, assembly GCF_023864345.2. Classification (NCBI taxonomy): domain Eukaryota; kingdom Metazoa; phylum Arthropoda; class Insecta; order Orthoptera; family Acrididae; genus Schistocerca; species Schistocerca serialis. The sequence continues at coordinate 296,368,235 of NC_064641.1, forward strand.
TAAAGATAAGAGTGAAGTAATGGTATTTGGAAGAGAGAAAGGGATCAACGGAAATATTACCTTGAATGGAGAACCCCTCAAAGTGGTAGAAAGCTTCACTTATTTAGGGAGTGAAATATCTAGGTATAGAAGAATAACTAACGAAATTAATAGGAGGTTACAGAAGGGAGGCAATTTCTACCAAACAATAAAACACCTGATTTGGAATAATGAAGTTTCAGGAAGAGAAAAACTCCTTATGTATAAGAATTATTACATCCCTATTGTCACCTATGGTGGAGAAACATGGACAATGATAGAAAGGGACTGGAGCAGACTACAAGCAGGGGAAATGAAATTTCTCAGAGCAGTTAAGGGAAAAACAAAAATGGACAGAGTAAGGAATGTAGAGATTAGAAAGGACCTTAAACAAAGAAGTATGAGAGAAGAAATTGAAAGAAAGGGATTAAGATTGTATGGGCATGTTAAGAGGATGCATGGGCAGAGACTCCCCAAAATTATGGAAGAACTAAAGATGGATGGGAAAAGACCCAGAGGGCGCCCAAGAACACGGTGGAAAATGGGAGTGAGGATATCTGTAGAAAGGAGAGGTGTGACCTGGCAGCAAGTGGAGGAAGAAAAGTGGTGGGAGGACCATGCCAAATGGAGAGGACTCATCAGAACCCAGACTCGGCAGCAAGTGGAGCAGAATTCGGGTATAGATAGATAGACTACGACAAGCACACGACATGGCTTTTTTATACTAGATAAATGATAAATAATTTTATCAAAGCCTTTGCTTTAGAAATGTCGCCTCTGTCTTGTTGCACCAACTTCTCTGTCACTGTCTTTTCCCGTTGTGAAAGAACATAGGAAAGTTGTAAAGATAAGTGATACATCATAACAAACACATTACGTCAGTTCGCTCTGTAAACCACCAAGCACGTACCTCATATTTAAATTTCAACAGCCTTTACGTATATAGAAGCCATTGTAACACTTGACAAGCATAGTAGAACAATTTACATTTAATTTAAGGGTGTGTTGTGACTTGCAATGAGGTGACAAAAGAGTCGGAGTAGCGATATGCGCATATACAGATGGCCGTAGTACCGCGTGCACAAGTGCAGTGCTTTGACAGAGCTGCCACTGGTACTCACGTGATTCACGTGAAAAGTTTCCCGACATTATTATGGGCGCACGATGGCAATTAACAGACTTTTCACGGTAGCAGGAGCTAGAAGCATGGGACATCGTATTTCAGACATTGTTAGGGAATTCAATTTTCCGGGATCCACAGTGCCAAGAGTGTGCCGAGAATACAAGTTTTCAAGCACAGCCCATGCCACAGACAATGCAGTGGCAAACGGTCTTCACTTAATGACCGAGAGCAGGGGCTTTTCTGTAGAGTTGACAGGTTCAACCAACAAGCAATACTGCATGACATAACCGCAGAAATTGATGTGGGGCTTACGACGTTTGTATCCGATAGAATGGTGAGGCGAAATTTGTCATTAATGAGCTATGGAAGCAGACGAACGACAAGAGTACCTTTGCTTACAACACGACATCGCCTTGAGCACCTCTTCTGGGCTCATGACCGTATCTCTAGACCATAGACGACTGGAAAACCGTGTTCTCGTCAGATGAATTGTCATTTCAATTGGTAAGAGCTGATGGAAGCGTTTGAGTGTGGTGCAGACAATACAAACACATGGACTCAAAATGTCAGGAAGGAATTGTAGAAGCTGGTGGTCTCTCCGTAATGATGTGGGCTACCTTTACATGGAATGGATTGGGTCCTCTTGTCCAACTGAACTGATCATTGATGGAAATGTTTTGTTCAGCTACCTGGAAACCATTTGCAACCATTCATCGGCTTCATGCTCTCAAAGAACTATAGACTTTTTATAGACAGTGCTCCATATCACCAGGCCACAATGGTTCGCGACTGATTTGAAGAATGTTCTGGACAGCTCGATCGAACAGTTGGGCCACCTAGATCGCCTGACATGAATTCCATCAAACAGTATGGGACACAATCGAGAGGCAACACTTTCGGAATTATGGGTGTATATAGAGGCAGCATGGCTCAATATTTCTGCAGGTAACTTCAACGACTTGTTGAGTCTATACCACGTTGAGTTGCTGCATTACGTCGGACCAAAGGAGGTCTGATATCATATGATACGATACGATCTCCGATGTCTTTTGTCATCTTAGTGTACAACAAGAGTACGCCTAAATAAAGGAATTAATTACATTATTGTAGTTGCTAAGATTAATTTGCACTGCCTATTAGTTTGTATATTTGCCTAGTATTTTAGCTGGCATGTATTGCCTGCCTGGTGAGGTTAGTATCAACCTTTCAGGCCAAACTTGAAATGTAAACTCTCTGTTTAGCAAAATGTTTATACAGCCTGATTTGAAAGCACAGAACTAACATTCAGACATGTAATTTGACAGTAGAAACAAATTTGATGAATTAGTGTATGTGTGTGTGTGTGTGTGTGTGTGTGTGTGTATGTGTGTGTGTGTGTGTGCATGGTAAATGAAATTATAATACTTTACCTGTACATTGTACTTTCATGAATTCCATACATTTTCGACTTTTAAAGAACATTGTGATGAAATCTGATACATAGTTCATGTGAGTCTCTGTTGCATTTACAAGTCCAGAGATCTATTGTTGATGACAAGCAACAAAAGCATAAAGCAGCATTTTATTTTATTTCGCAGTTTGAAATTTTGTGGAACGATGTTGAAACTAGAACTCCTCTTCACGAACCTTGACTCGCATTTCTAATTCTTTAATTACAGTGCATGTGCAAACATTAGTTTTGTAACTATTTTGAGAGTGCATATTTTATATTGATTCTCATATTCCTTAATGCAGACCACGTACTTTTCAATTATATTTATAGATGCGACTGGTGAGAGAGTCCATAAACAACTTTTTCTAGTCAGGAATGGAAACATAGTTGATAATGTTTTCTAACCAGGCATCATTTTATCGAATTCAGTTCAATAGTTTCAATTCAACAGTCGTTGTAAATCTTTTTAGATCTGAGTATTTTTATGTGTTTTAAGTGTGAAAATACCACAAGCATAACTTTTGGTAAGTAACTCAGGTCCTTCAGGTTCTTTTGAGCACAGCCATGATGGATGTGTTTGGTCACATTGTGACTGGCTGTTTTATTTTAAGGATGGCTAAAATACTAGGTTTTGATTGAAAGAGCAGTTACAAACC